>NC_080027.1:20387156-20652546 GCF_030020395.1 Manis pentadactyla | reverse complement strand
AAAGCCAAGTGGGGAACAACTAGGACTGCCTCTACCAAGGAAGAGAGTAAACCAAAATCAATACTGCATTCTGGGAGGGAAATAAGAGATTAGTGCTGCCATCAAGGACTTGAAGGAGGCAGGGGTGGTGACTTCCATGACATTCCCCTTCAAGACTCCTATTTGGCCTTTGCAGAAGAATGATAGGTCTTAGAGAATGACAAATAATTATCATAAATTTAATTCTATGGTTGTTCCAGTCATTGCTGCTGGACCGGATGTAGTTCCACTGCTTGAGCAAATTAGCATATGCGCTGCTACCTGGGGTGCAGCTATTCATCTGGCAAGTCCTTTTTCCTCCATCCACTTCTCTAAGGTCTACCAAAAGCAGTTTGCTCTCAGCTAGTAATGCCAGCAAGACAACAAGACAACTCGACTGTCTTACCTCAGGGGTACATCAACTCTACAGCCGATGTCATAATTTGATTCACAGGAACTGGATCATCTTTCCCTTCCATAACATACCTCCCTGATTCATTACATTGGTGACATTATGCTGATTTGATTTAATGCACAAGAGTAGCAATTACTCCACTTATTGGTAAGACTTCCACGGGCCATGGGGTGGTAAATTAATCTGACAAAAATTCAGGGACTTTCTATCTTACTGAAATACCTTGCAATCCAGGGGAGTGGAGTATGTCAAGACATTCCTTTTAAAGCAAAGGAAAATTTTCTGTGTCTGACACTTTCTGAAGCACAGCACTAGCGGATTTGTCTGAATTTTGGAGACAGTACATTCTTTGTTGTGTTACTACAGCTCATTTACCAAATGACCTAAAAAGCTGATCATTTCAAGGAGATTCACAATAGGAGAAGGCTCTGTAGTGAGTTCAGGCTGCTGTTCAAGCTTTCTTTTCTTGGACCGTATGACCCAGGAGGTCTGGTGGAGCTTGGTCAGGAGCAGACCGGCATACTGTTTGGAGACTTCGGTTGGTCCCCATAGGAGAATCACGCATCAGGCCTTTAGTGTCTTAGAGCAAAGCCCTGCCACTCTCCATAGATAAATACTTTTCTCTTTTAAAACAAATCTTGGTCTGCTATTAGGCCTTAATAGTGATTGAACACTTGTTAGTGGTCACGAAGTCACCTTGCCGGCAGAGCTTCCCATCATGAGCTGGGTGTATGCAGTCCCAACAGGTCATAAATCTGGGCATGCACAGCACAACTTCATCATGAAATGGAAGTACTCTATATGAGACTCTATATGACAGACCCTGAAGGTCCAGGTCAGTTACATGGACCAGAGATGCCCATGGTCCACATTTCTTCTTTCTTCTAGCCCGACTCTCTGGCCTCTCAGGAGTTCCCTTTGATCATTGACGGAGGTAGAGAAGACTCAGACATACTTTGCAAATGATTTTGCACAACATGCAGGCACCACCCAACGTGGGTAGTTGTGGTCTCTCTCCCTTTTCTGTGACAACCTTGAACAAGTGTAGTGAAAGGAAATCTTTCTAGTGTGAAGAATCTCGAGCAAAATAATCAGATTTTCATTTTTCTTAGAAGTACACATGGTCAGATGTGCAATTATATGCTGATTCCTGTCCTGTGACCAATGATTTTTCTGGATAGTCAGGGACATGGAAGAAAAGTGATTGGAAAGTTGATGGTAAAGAACCCTGGTGAAGAGGTATGTGGGGAGACCTACCTCTTTGTGTTAAATACTTAGGGTATTTGTGTCCCATGTCTATGACCACCAAAGGGCATGCTTCTGTACAAACAATGGCCGCATTTAGCTGCTCCTTCTGTGCATCGAATGTAAGTAGGCATGTCCTTTGTCTCCTTGTTATTTCTTTTCCTGACATGCAGTCCAACAAAATATACATATACACACACATATATGTGCATATATAATGTGTATATATGTTTGACATATTTTATATATTATATGCTGATACACATATATGTATATACACATTCTATGTATGTGTGTGTGTGTGTATATACATAAAATTGCCAGTTTATGCTTTTCTCTAAGCTATACTTCTGTTTGTCTTTCAAAAGCCTTAGGTATACTCCCAATAAATATTAACATCACACATCATTATAATCTTTGGAGTTTCTGAATGGATCAAAACAATTTATGTGATTGGGCAGTCACAAGGAAAGATTCTGACAGGGGAATAAAAATATATGATGTAGAGCCAAACAGTGAAATGACATTCCCTTAAGCCTGGATGGATCATATTCTGTGGAAGCACATGGAGGGCACATGAGGTAACATTTGGGAGGTCATTCATAGGGCCTCCTGAATGACTTAACTTTAGAATGAGTGCTGAAGGCACTGTAAGCAATGTGAGGGTACAGCAATCTATAGAATCCTGAGGAGGTGAGCTCTAATAATAGTGAGTTAAAATCAATTATACAATAACTAACAACAGCAATATACTTTACATCAATGAATATTTAATATGGATCAGTTTGAATACAGTAATCAACATGTAGCTGAGATATGTCTATTGCAAATATACACACAGTTTTAAACTGCTGCATTGGAGGGCTGATTAATGCCACATTTGGAAATAGTTCAGAATACACAAACACTATTAAATGAAATCAATACGCTTTCTTCTCTAGTTCCTGAGCATAGAGATATGGACTGACATGCAACATACTTTGCAGTTTTATTCAATGCTAAAAATGCACTTTATTTATAACCAGTTTCTCCCCAATAATTTTTTCATAGCCTCTTTCACATCTTTGTTCCTTAAACTATAGATGATGGGATTTAGCATGGGAATCACAATGGTGTAAAATGTCGACACTATCATGTCATGGTCCAACGCATAGCTGGAACTTGGTCTCATATATATGAAGAGGATTGTGCTATGATAAATTGTCACTCCAGTCAGGTGAGAGCCACACGTAGAAAAGACTTTTCTCCTCCCATCAGTGGAATGAATCCTCAGAATGGCCAACAGAATGAAGCCATAGGAGATCAGCACAATCAGGATAGTAACCATCTCAATGGCGCCCACAAAGTAGAAGAGTAGAAGCTGGTTTGTGTGAGTGTCTGAGCAAGAAAGAGCGAGGAGAGGAGGGATGTCACAGAAGACATGTCTGATCTCATTGGATGCACAGAAGGAGAGGCTAAATGTGGCCACGGTGTGTACAGAAGCGTGCAGGATGCCCCCAACATAGGAAGCAATGATAAGGGGAACGTAGACTCTGGGTGACATGCTCACTGAATACAGGAGAGGGTTGTAGATTGCTACGTAGCGATCATATGCCATTGCCGCCAACAGAAAGCACTCTGTGGTTCCAAAAGTAACAAACAGAAGCATCTGGGCTGCACATCCAAGGAATGAAATGGCTTTATTCTCTGCTAGGAAACTGACCAACATTTTTGGAGTGACAACTGAGGAATAGCAGGCATCCAGGAATGATAACACACTCAGGAAGTAGTACATCGGGTTATGGAGCCGGGAATCCCCAATGACTAAGAAAACCAGTCCCAAATTTCCGGCCAGAGTAAAAAGATAGATTGCTAAAAATAGCAAAAACAGGAAGACGTTCACCTCAAAATCATCTGTGAAGCCCATCAGTATAAATGTGCTGACTTCAGTCACATTTTTCATCTGAAACCTGTATAAGTCTAAATCCAATGGAAACCCTAACATTTGGGTTTTTAATTACAAGTTCTAAAGCAGTTTCTTACGAAAACCGAATCCTTCCACTTACACCCTGATGTTTGCCTCTCAGTCGGGTAGAATGATTTCCCGGAGAGCGACGGGACCGGCACCATGGAAGCCGCTGGAGCCCAGAGGATGCATTTTGCGGTTCAACTAAAAGGAAGAAATAATTTTGTTCTGGCATCGACTACATTTGTCATATTAAAAATATCAATTTAAGTGTCCTATTTTCCAATTTGTTTCCTGTTAAATTCCTTACCATCTGGTTTTTATATTACATCATCTAAAAATTCACAAACATGAGTGAACACAGGAATCATTCAATCTAAAAATGTTATCTGGAAAGTCCACAGCTGACTACTAGCTCTGGATTGGCTGCGGCATGAGACGGCCTTTCGTACTGCTCACAACTGTTAAGATGGGAATCAGCACACTCACATTAAAGACGGGGTTAAACTTCAATGAGAAGAGTTATGAAAATGATCGAATTTTAAAACATTTCCATATGAGCAGAAAATGAGGCAAGTGAGACTTCCATTTCAACTTACTGTACAGAGACACTTTTTCCAACAAAAGCATGCTATATTCTTTTTTTTCTGACAATTACCCTGTTCCATTAGTTTCCATTCCAGAGTGATAAACAGAAGAGCAGGCAATATTCTGGAGACATATGCTCCTTGTTAACAAACAAAAAAGATACAATATCCTTTACTTTTCACTTTTTTTCTCAAAATATATATCATTAAGTTGTTAAATGTGTCCTTTGCAGCCTATAGTACTGTTAATGTTTTCAAATTTTATCTTAATAGCAATGTGAGATGTTCCTCATTTCACGTGTGCTTATTATCCCTGCAATGTCCTTAGAACTATTTTTGAGATGCATTTCAGCCAAAAGGTCACCATGGCTGTTCTTCTATTATGTTATACTTACTTTTGGAGTTTCTTAAATAACTGTGAAGTTAATGTCACATGATAAAAGATAATAAAACTGCCCCTAGAAGATTTTGATAAAAGGATAAAATCACTGTTTGCCACACACACACACACACACAAATAAATTTATTTATTTTTCCCTGATGTCATCTTACTTTTTCTTATTTGGTGGAGTATGAGGAAAAGAAAATGCATGACTTAAGGGAAGAAAAGTTTAAGAGTCATTTGTATTTGGGCTTAAATCTCAGTGACTGACATGCAACTAATTACTGGATTCATCATATTTAGGGAGCAGATTTTGACACGTTGACCTCTGTTTTCCTTCAGGATGTCACAATGAAAAAGTATTGGAAAGAAGTGAAATTCCTGCTGGACACAGGGCCAGGCTGCATTCAGTGACTTACAAGTGATTATATTCATGATGTGAAACACACTACAGTTTTGTTATATTGAGATGCCCGTACATCAAGAAGAAAATTAAGAAATAAGCTTAAAAGTGTTAGAAAGAGAAGGAAATCACATGTCTTTATTGTCCCATAAATGTTCCCATAGATCCATGTGGAAGATGTTTCTAATGCATAGATTAAATTGCCTCATAAATATGAGTCTACAAAATGCAAAGTGTTCATCTGATTCTTAAAAAAATCTAGAGTAAAAAAATAATGAACTTAATTTCTGATTTCTGTATAAATCCAGGAAATTTACAGAGTACTCATCAGAACACATACACACAAATATAATAACATATAATTATGTTTAAACTGTTCTATAAAAATACCTTATAAAGAAGTCAATTACTGGTATAAATATGTATTAATGTATTTTTCGGGTATCACCAAAAATACATTTCTGTTTAAAAATTCCTATTCTTTTTCTTTTTCTCCAAAACTTTTCTTCTCCCTTTCTGTTTCTCTCCATCCTTCTCTTTCTCAAATGGTTTGGAGAATAAAAAAATATTCATTAAAAAGAGTCCTCTATAAAACAGGCATTAGGCAGATAGGAATAATCACAGTGAAAACAAATAAAAATATGCAAACATATTTTGAAAAATGTATCAATTAGTAGTCTACTGAAAGTATCCATCACGACATACATGCTGACCGATAGACACAGGAGAAATTTCAGTGATTTACTTCTGTAACCTTTACTTAACTAATGTGCCTGTGACGAGACAAGTATGAAAGATTAGGATCATTAAGAACTGGACTCTAAGACCTCATATTAAAATGCCATATTTAGCACCTAGTGACAGCGGGAGCTCAGGAAAGTTAAGAGTAACTTTTAATATTTTTAAGCATATTTTTATTGAATTAAAGTTGATATCAATATTGTATTGGTTTCAAGTATACAACACAGCAGTTTAACACACACATTATGAAATCCTTACTCCAACTAGAGCAGCTGTTATCTGTCAACATGGAAAGGTGTCACAGAATCATTGGCTGTCCTCTCCATGCTGTACTTCCATTCCTTTGACCAACTTATTTTATGACTGAGATTTTTATACCCCTCACATTCCCCATCCATTCCCCTATGGTAACCACCAGTCACTTCTCAATGCCTATGAGCCTACTACTGCTTTGCTCATTTTGTTTTTTGTTTTTAAATTTTTCATGTCCTTCTAAACCGAAGAATAACTAAGACTGACCAAAGATTCAGGCGTATCTTGTTCAACTACATGAACATGGTGGGATTACAGGCTGTCGGTTTATCAGAGGAATTAAAGTATGTTCTATTAAATTAAAATATTAATTATATGTGAAAGATGCATACACATGAAATATTACTTCCAAAATTTACTTAACTCCAAAAAAATAAATAGGGACTTATAAAGTCAATTTTTTAATGAAAGTATCAAGAAGTTAATGGGTCTCAAACAGGAGCAAAGTATCTCTTCTTTACGTTATACATATATTTATTATATGGTACTGAGTATATATACAAATACTATTTTATTGAGATTAAACAGTGAATTCCAATATTCTGTGCTGTAACAAACTGAAACTATTTCTGTCACTGCATTCTCTTCGGGGATATGCCAGTAAAACAATAACATGCTTAAATTTTCCTGATACTTTTGTCAATGTAATTTTCTGGAAATTTTTGATGTCTCTATTCTTGCCTGCAGTTCAAGAAGGTGGTTTGTGAATGAAACTGTTTTATTCCGAATTGTGTCTCTTTAGAGCTTTTGTACACTTCAGGATAGGAAACTGGGGTCATGAGAGAGAAAAAGCATGAGGTTTAGCTACTGCACCCAGATTGCTCTTCAAGCAGACATTTCTGTTAACTGATATTTAAGGAGTTAGAAGTGATTGTGTTTATGTCTTGTTATTTCACTTGAACAGAGAGATGCTAGAAATACAAAAATGTAGACCGTGATTTTTTAACAAAACGTGATCAATCTGGAAGACTAAAATGAAATCAGTTTCTCAACTTTCATGGTCAAAAAATGTGAAGTACCAGACAGCCATGAGAACACTATTTCAGAATCTGAGCTCCAAAAGAAGGAGAGCTATGATTGTAGCTACTCACACTATTAAGTGGCTGCTGGAGGTTAGTAATTTTGTGCACATTATCTAATATAATCTGTGTAGCAGCCTACAAAAGAAATAATTCAGTGTCCTTTTGCAGATGAGAAAACTGAGGCACAACTGGATGTAAAACTTGGCCAGAGTTGCACAGTTTCTGAAAGAACCAGGATTCAAGCCTAGATTTCTCCAACTTCAAACCCTATATTGCTTTTCTTGACTGTATTACAACCCCATGTGATATACCGAGTTCTGGAAATGTTAACACTGAGACAGCATCCTTGCACATTGAAATAAACAAAAAAAAAGAAACTAAAGCTGCTTCTGGATCAATTAGCTAAATGGTAAAATAAATTTAAAATTTATTTGTATTCTTCAAACAATAAAAATATTATGATCCCAAAGTAGCATCTACCCAATGGCTGGGTATATCAAAATTGGTAGTCATATTTTATTGAGTTGATAATTTTCTTAAACTGTAACTCTAACCCCTTGATTCTACTCTTACTACATTGATTGCTGTGATTCTTCAAGGAAATTAAGGCACATGTCTAATTTACAGCTCAATTGACCAAAATACGTAGGAAATCTTTCCTGTTTTCTCTGCTATGTTCCCTGAAAGGCATGTGATCAATTTTTGATACAGCCTTGCGTTAAATAGAATCTTCTCTCTTAAATACAAATATTGTTATATACACTTGTTTCAAATTCAAGAGTAGTTTCTAAAATATTTTATAAGTTATTAAGACCTTTCCTCTTACCTGTGGAAATGAACTATTCACTCAGTTATGTTATGCTGTGAATAGCATGCATTTAGATTCTTACAACGTTTTATTGAGTTCTTAAAGTTCACAGTGATGCCCCAAGAGGAAAACAGACTAATTCTTTTCTAATACAGAAAAGTATCATGATTTGTTTTCATTTTAAACAACTGAACAGTTCTGGGTAATGAACCACATGATGAAAACGATTACATGAATGCCCTCTGACCTCTGGTTTAAAATGATTCCTCAGTGGGAAAGAAGTTAATGGTACAGGACATAGTCCTAGCTCTGATACTAACTAGCTGTATGCCATTAGGTTGATGATTTAAAGTTTCTAAAACCTAGTTTCTTCTTCCTGGGAAAATAAACTTTTTAATTATCCTGTAAATATGGACATAATGAAATATAATATGAAAGCATAGCCTATGACAGAATTTATAATTACTTAACAAAGACATCTATATTTTTTATAAATTTTAAACCACCACAGTTATAAGTGGTATGAGAAACAGATATAAACTCATTGAGATTTTGATTTGGAAATAAAGTATAAATACACAAATAGAGAGTATTGGCAGGGAAGATGGGAAGTATATAGAAAATTATAATATTCTATGTAATAAACATAAGAATATTAGAGAAACATCAGAGAAGAGTCAAGCATTTTTAAGCTGTATAAGGTCTTGTCTTAGAGATCCCATATGCTAATTTAGACAAGTAACTGGCTATGTACATAAGAAACTCTTGGAGAAATTGTGGAAAATACATGGATGCCTAGACTCCACACTCAGAGATTATAAATTAGTAGATAGGGAATGCTGCTAATGGAATCAGAATGCAAATAAAAAGAAACCAGATTAATTGGCAGGCATCCCGACTGTGAAAAATGGTCTATTAATGAAATAAAATGAAATTGATCTATAGATTCAATGCAACACCAATTGCAATTAAACAAGTATTTTTGCAGCATTGACACTCTGAGTCCCCATTTTATATGGAAAAGCAATGAATTTTAGAAAAGAAGAATGAAGTTGGAATGTCTGCATAATTTGATTTTAGGACTACCGTAAAGCTAAAATAATCAGAGAGTGAAATTTTAATAAAACAC
Organism: Manis pentadactyla; assembly: GCF_030020395.1. Lineage (NCBI taxonomy): Eukaryota > Metazoa > Chordata > Mammalia > Pholidota > Manidae > Manis > Manis pentadactyla. Next base: position 20,643,539 of record NC_080027.1, on the reverse strand, counting down.
TGACACCTAGATCAGTAGAAAAAGCTAGTCTTCAGAAATCATTCAAACAAACATGGTCAATTGATTTTTGTCAAAGTGGCCAAGAAAAATCCATGGAGGAAGGAAAGTACATTTTTAAAATAAATTTGAAGAACAACTTAATTCCACAGAAAAAGAAAACACTGACTCATTGTGCCACCCATAAAACTTTCCTTAAAATGAATATTAAATCTTAATATAAATCCAAATACTGTAACATTTCTAGAAAATACATAGAGAAAACATAGGACATTTGTGTGACTATGGTTGAGAAACAAATTTTAAAATATATCTCAAATGCATGAACTGTGGGAGAAAAAAGTGATAAATTTTACTTCATCACAATTAAAATCTGCTCTGTAAAAGACATTGTTGAGGGGATAAATAAATACAGCACAGACTTGTACAAAATATTTGCTAAACAGCTATCCATGGAGGAACATTTATCCAGAATATATTTTTAAGACTCTAAAAAAAAAATAAAAGATAAACAAGAAAAAGGGTATAAACTTGAATGAACATTTCACCACTGAAGTTACACAGATAATAACTAAGACCATAATAAAGTGTTATACACATCTGTTATTAGGGAAAGAAATGTACTTTAAAACAACAATATGATCCCATATACCTATCAATATATATGGGTGAAATTTAAAATTATATTAACTGTTAATATAAAGTGTCTTATGATGCAGAGCACTTGGAACTTTTATCCACTGCTGATAAGGAAGCAGCCTCTTTGGAAAATAATCTGAAAGATTCTTATGAAGTGAAACATACATTTACCAAATGACTTAACATATCACTTGGCAATAAGACTTGGCAATACCATATGATTTGGCAACGTGACTTGCCATATAACATGGCCCTATTATACCAAATGACTTACCCTATGACTTGGCAGTCTGACTCTGCAATTTACCCTAAAGAAATGAAAACACACATGAATACAAAGAATGGATTCCAATGTTTATAGTAACTATATTCACAATATTCCCAAGCTGAAATCCGATTATACAGCAACTAGAGAATGGGTAAACTAACTGGTACATCCATTGGATTGCATACTGTTCAGCAATTAATAGGGGTATTATTGATATATTCAAGTACACAGACAGATCTAAAATATCTTGTTAAGTGGGAGGAAACAAATTCAAAAGGTGACAATGTGATTCCACTGCATCACATTCCAGATAAGGCAAAACTATAAAAATGGAGAATACATTCGCAGTTGCTGGAATTGGGTGCTAAAGGCAGGTGACTGACTACAAAATGGTATGACAGGGCTTTTTAGAACAATGGAAATGTTCTATCATCTGATTATAGTTATACAATAGCATATGTTTGACAGTGTTCATGTAACTGGCACCTAAAATGGGGGATTTTCTTAAATTATATTAAAATGTAATCACCCTAACTTTAAAACAAGCTATTACATAAATTAATCCTTGCTTCAGAGTGAGGATTTTCTTTATAAGGGAGATTGTGACTAGAAGAAAGTATAAGGGAAGCATCTGGGGTAAGTACTGGCAATGTTCTCCTTCTTAGTCTTGTTTTCTTATAGGGTTATGTTCAGATTGTGAAAATTCATCAAGCTGAACACTTGAGATGTAAATACTTTTCTATATGTATTTTTTCCTTCAATAAATATTTAAAAAGGAAAAAAATGCTTATTTTGTTGTAATTTTCTAGCAAACTCAATAAGCCCCAATACTCAATTGCTCTTTGATTGCCTTCTGATTCTCTTTTTATTGAGAAAGTTAATAAAAATTTTCTTTCTGTCATTTTATATTGGGATGAGTAATATCTTTAACATTTTGAAAATTATATTTTAGCATTTCTCTGTCAGTTTTTCTCAAACTCTTAACTATCTGTATGTCAAATTGACTTTTCTTGTCTCTTCTGTCTTCTCGCTCCTTCACTGGGCCTTCAACAGTCACCACCCACTCTTGTGTTTTACTGAATCATTCTTGATGTATGATCTTTTGAATTTCTAGTTAATTTCTGTGTCCTCTTAATCATGTCTTCAAGTCCTTCTGATGTGTAGCCACTGCATTTGTAATATACAAATATTACTTTACTATTTTGAAAAAAACTCAACTCTTTGAAATTTTCTTTAATATTATTTTAAGATAATTATAATGTAGTCAGGTCATAGGGAAGGCAGTATAGCACAGAGGATACAAGTAGTGACTCTGTAGCATCTTATTATGCTGATGGACAGTGACTGCAATGGGGTGTGTGGGGAGGGGAGGACTTGATAATATGGGTGAATGTTGTAACCATAATGTTGCTCATGTGAAACCCTCATAAGATTATATATCAAATATACCCTAATAAAAAATTATCATATTAGTTTGTTCTGTAGTCTTACTTTATTTATGATTTTAGTAAATTTTGGAACATGATTTTTATTTTTATCCATTTGAAAGTTACATACTAATATATTACATTCATCTATTTATCTACCTTCTTCCCATGTTTAAATGTGATGGGCATTTTGACTATCATAAGAATTTATATAGTTTGCAGGTAGTTTGTAACTTACATGATTGAAGGATCCTTGCACTTAAAATATTGTCTTACTGTATAAATACTTAAACTCTCAGAGCTAAGCCTAATTCATTAGCATTTCTATGAAGCTGCTTGAGTCCTACAACTAGACTTACCTTCCAAAGTGGTACTCTACACCTTAGACATTATACGTTCCTGTAACATAACTTTCTGACGCCTATGTATTCCAGAACCCCTTTCCTTATTTCAAACTTTCCTTCCCACTGATTCTGCCCTAGTCATTGACATTTGGAAGGAAGTATGTGCTGCATATTTTGGAGATCTTCAGTGATTGAGAGCACCAACAATTTGGGTCTCCTACAGGCCCTTTGTAACACCCTGATTCAGCCTGGAGGTGGGTGGGGGGTCTTTCATCTACAACTTGGAGAATGTGAAGACTTCCATTTTCCCAGTTTGATTTTGCTGAGGTTTCCACTGAGTAAATTGTCCTCTCCTTTTTATGATGGATTTTTGAGATTCCACGTTCACCAAGTGTCACAGATTTGTTAACACTTCCCTGTCCATGTTAATCCAGGGCTTGGTGGAAAACTGCTGATTCCACCATTCTTCTGCTGCTTTGGGTGTCTTGACACCTTAAAAATCCCATTGTGGATATTAATAGAGGGCTTTTGGGACACAATTTTGCCAAAGTAGTCATCTTTTTTCTTTTGCGTTTCTCTTTTCTTTTTTTGAGTTTGTTGATTGTATGTCTTATTTTAAGGAAATGTTATCATAGAAATTTAAGGTTTATTAATGTGAATTTTCTATAATTTTCTTCCACTTCCCCTGGCTGATTTCTTATCTGAGCAGAAGAGGATACCACAAGCTTTATGTGCCATTCAGATGTGCTTTGGGGGGATATTTGGAGATGTGGAATGTCTCCTGTTGGCGGTCATGTCTTATGACTGTTATGTAGCCATTTGCAACCCACTCTTTACACAGTGGCCATGCCCAGGAGACGCTGTATCCAGCTCGAGAACATTGTGTACATGGGAGGGTTGGTCGACTCGGCAATCCACACCTGTTGTACATTTCGATTGCCATTCTGCAACTCCAACATCATCAACCAGTTTTTCTGTGACATCCCACCCTTGCTAGCCCTCTCTTCCTCAGACACCTCCATCAATGAGATCCTTTTGTTTGTTTTCAGTAGCCGTGTTGTGTGGCTCAGCATCATGACTGTCCTCCTCTCTTACATCTACATCCTAACTACCATCCTGAGAATGAAGTCAGCAGAGGGCAGACTCAAAGCCTTCTCTACGTGTGCCTCCCACTTAACCTCTGTGACCATATTCCATGGCACACTACTGTTCATGTATTTCTGACCCACCTCCACTTACTCCATGGACACGGACAAAGTGGTCTCTGTTTTCTACACAGTTGTCTTCCCTATGCTGAACCCACTGATCTACAGCTTGAGGAAAAAAGATGTGAAAGATGCCCTGAAAAAAATGGTCAGCACTAAATTATGTTCTGTGTGAAACAAGTTATTCCACCCAAAAGTGTTATTTAAAGGTTCTGAGATCTGAAGTTCAAGTCCTTTGATACAGGTTCCAATACATCTTCTATATACTTTCCATTACTTAACACTGTGCCTAAGTTGAGTGTAGGGAGGAGTCACTTTTGATCTTAACCTCCTCTCAATATGTGAAGTGTGCTAATACGTCCACTTTGCTGTTTTTGAAGACAGTCTTTTTCTACCTGCTTTCCTTATTCATGGATAAGTCCCAGCGAGCTTTCATTGCCAGAACTCCCCATGTTTCTTAACATTATAATTCAACTTATTCTCCCAAGGTACAATATTTTTCATAAACATTGGTTTTATTTAATCAGAAGTTTTTGAGTGTCTTACATTATGTTTGTATATATCCCTTCCTATGCACTAGTATCCCTGTGTAAATGATCCATCATAACACCTAGAAATATACCCATAGTAAATAAGTAAATAAGAATAAATAAAAACACTGTTGCCCGAACTCACATTCAATGGCATTTTCATTGCACATTAGAAATTCACCCCTTAAGTAATTGCAAATGTTCTTTTGTGAATTCATTTCAGAATGATAGTAAACCACGAGAGGCTGCTCTGCTTTTCAAGGAGACATTTGCATGACCTATAACAGACAATGGGATAATATGGTTGTGGTAAAAAAATCTATGAGGAATACTTCTTTGGATAAACAGTTTGAAGGATCACTAGCTGTACCATATTTCTTAATTTAGGCATATTACTTGGTAATCATTTTATGTGCATGAACATATTAGGTAAAACAGTTTGAAGTTTGTTAAAGTCAACTCAGAGGCTCATTGTGTTTGCAGTGTTCAGAAGTTATAAACATGCCATCTTCCTTCCATACAATATATGTCAGTCTATCTGGTAAAGACTGATTTGACATGCACAATGATTTCTTTAATCACATCTAATAAGTACAAAGTAGTGACAAGAAAATTTGGTCTGAATAAATTAGTTCCTTAGCTCAATAACTGTAAGTCTAATAATGTAATACACCACTTTGCATAATTGTAATTTCATCTTCCTGGATGTTGCATTAGATGTTGAAAAATAATTTACTAGTATGTGTCTTAGGATTCACTGTTTAATAGGAACATCATGTTTATGGCCAGAACTAATTTTTCTGTGATGCAATTCTACAAAATCAGGGAAAACATTTTATCAGGATCTTTTATCTATTCTTGCTCATCTGTTTTAATCCTCACTATTTCCTTCCATTCGCTGCATCTCCTCATCATAGCATTCTCACACACACACCAGGACTATTGGGAATCACTACTGTCCAGATATGGGATTAAGAGTGGCTGTGTGCAGTGGTTGAGGTAGTAGGCACGTTTCCGTGCCCGGACACCTTTCCTTCAGCCTTGGTACTGAAATCCCTAAAGAAACAAATGGCCATGGTGGTAGATTTGGGTGCATGCACAGAGCAGTGGACACGTGGAGGCATACTGGTTTAGGCTGTGTGATGGCATGGGGGAGGCTGCAGCAGTGCCAAAGCTCAGTGACCCAGCAGTGGGAGGCCCTGTGCAAGACGCACAGGCAGCGAGGTGTAATCTCTCTGGAAGCTCCTATCCAGGAAAACGCTATGACCCAGGCACCCAGTGCAGCTCTGAATCCCTGTGGTGTTGAAGAAATAACTCCCTCTCTTGTCATCTGAGGAAACAGGCATAATTGAAATCAAACAGGAGCATTTATCTGTGGTCTCAAAATGCATTTCTGGGAGCAAGAATCAGGTGGCAACCCAAATTATGTCCCATTCGGTAAAGATAGTCAGTGGGATTTAAAGACAGAAGGGAATGGTGCACATGTCATTTACAAAGAATTTTGACTGTAGATGGTGGAAGAAAACTAAAACTGTCTGAAGTGAAGCTGTTGCTTGGCTATGACCAGGCGATGTTTGTTACTGTAGCAAGTTGCACATGTTCTGAGCTGCACTTGGAATACTTCTGGTTTGTCCCAGATAAAAATTTCAGGGATCTACCTCGTCAGAGTGTGGGAAAGGCCCCCTCCTTAATGGCCTCCTGGCTCCATGTTAAAACCCCTGGACCTGAGTGACTCCATTTCACTTCCCCTCTCATATTTGCCAGACCCCAGCACCTCCGCGTAAAAGAGATCCTACCCTAGGTTATCCCTAAAGTCCTTTCCAGTCATCACAGTCTGTCCATATCTGTGATCTAATGCTTTGTGTACACCTATCCTCACTATAGGATATATAAAAGCCAAACAACAACACAAGAGAGTGGCTTTATCTTCATGCAAAACAATTCCATTTTGTCTCTGACAGATTTCAGAAGAAATAGAATAATGAAAACAGCTAGAGATTGCGTGTTGGGGACATCAAATAATTTAAACACAAATCCACCCAACTGATATTTAGGCTTTTATGGAGTCTTCACAGAAGTAATTGTACAACTTTATTAGTGTTCAAGTAAATAAAATTTATAACCTCAGCACTGCACTATGACTCACACTTGAGCATCTATAATGATAAATATTTACAAAGTTATATCATGTATTGGGGTGCATATGGAACAGTTACAGCTTTCAACATTGAGGAAGAACTCAGCATTCATTCATCTTTCAAAAACCATTTCAGAGTCTCTATGAGAGCTGGCATATATTCCCCTTCCTCATTATCCCCAACAGAAATGAGTAATATGTATACCCAAAGCTTCCACAAAAGTGATCACACACATAGTAGTTTTATTGGAACCTGACAATAATGTGTGGGGTTTGTTCATTGGGCTACTACACAGCAGAGAATGAATGAACTATCGAATCTCACATACGTGACACAGAGCAGCAGAAATCAGACTAAAGGATACAAACTAAATTATTTCACTACTGTAAAGTTTTTTAAAATCACAGAAAATTATCATATTACACATCTATTTTTGTTGAGTTTATTGATTTCTCTGAAATGCACATTGTGTTCTTTTATTTGGTCATTGTACTGTGTGCAGTGATGTTTTGTTTCCAAAAATTAACGTGTTTATTTTAAATCATAAAATATGAGACTTCAAATAATTTTCTGAACACAAAGGCTATGTACCGCCAGATTGTAGACAATTGCAGGATATTGTTATTTACTTTTAAATCTCTTTGAGATCCTTAAATCCATGGTTTCAAGATATTTTTGTATAATTACTAAATAATACAAATTCAGATGGGGTTGAGCCAAGATGATAGTGTGAGTAGAGCAGCAGAAATCTCCTCCCAAAACCACATATATCTATGAAAATATAACAAAGACAACTCTCCCTAGAATAAAGACCAGAGACACAGGACAACATCCAGACCACATCCACACGCCTCTCGAAGGGGATAAGATACAAGCTCAGCCCGGTGGGACCTGAGCACCCCTCAGCCCAACTCCCGGCGGGTGGAAAGGAGTCAGAGCAGAGAAGGAGAGGGAGCCCAGGACTGCTGAACACCCAGCCCCAGCCATCCACACCAGAGCACAGACACAGTGCATGCATAAGGTGCTGGAAACTACTGAAACAGGGCAGCTAGAATGGTGAGCGGGTATTGGAGGTTGGCGCTGTAGGACAAAAGAAAAGCGAGTGGCCATTTTTTTTGTTTTTTTGTTTGTTTTCTTCCTGTTTTGTTTTGGCGAGTGCTTTTTGGAAGTCTTAAAGGGACAGGGACCCCAATAGTAGGGAAACAGGGCAGAAAGACCGGTGAGCAGAGGCCTGAGGCTGGCACCGGAGAATAAAGAAAAACGAGCGGCCAATTTTAAAATTATTTTTATTTATTTATTTTTTGTGGTCGTTGTTTTGTTTTGGCGGGTGCTATTTGGAAGTCTTAAAGGGGCAAGGCGGGGCAGTTAGTCCAGAAGTAGGGAATCCAGGGATCTCTGGGCACCCTAACCACTGGGCTGCAGGGAGCAGGGAGGCCCCTTACGGAGATAAATAGCCTCCCGGCCACTCCCACTCCAACGTGACTCCACCACTTTGGTGCAGAGGCCAGAACCAGGCCACGCCCACAGCAACAGCGGAGATTAACTCCATAGCAGCCGGGCAGGAAGCAGAAACCCTGTCTGCACGCAGCTGCCCAGCGCAAGTCACTAGAGGTCGCTGTTCTCCCAGGAGAGGAAGGCCACAAACCAACAAGAAGGGAAGTTCTTCCAGCCGTCACTCGTCCCAGCTCTGCAAACTATTCCTATCACCAAGAAGAGGCAAAATTACAGGCAAACCAAGATCATAGAGACACCAGAGAAGGAGAAAGTCCTAACCACTCTTCCTGACAAAGAATAAAAAATAAAAATCATAAACATGCTGACAGAGATGCAGAGAAATATGCAAGAGAAATGTGATGAAGTCCAGAGGGACATCACAGATGCCAGGAAGGAGATTACAGAAATGAAACAAACTCTGGAAACGTTTATAAGCAGAATGGATAAGATGCAAGAGACCATTGATGGAATAGAAACCAGAGAACAGGAACGCATAGAAGCTGACATAGAGAGAGATAAAAGGATCTACAGGAATGAAACAATATTAAGAGAACTGTGTGAGCAATCCAAAAGGAACAATATCCGTATTATAGGGGTACCAGAAGAAAAAGAGAAAGGAAAAGGGATGGAAAGTATCTTGGAAGAAATAATTGCTGAAAACTTCCCCAAACTGGGGGAGGAAATAATTGAACAGACCACGGAAATACACACAACCCCCACCAGAAAGGATCCAAGGAGGACAACACCAAGAGACATAATAATTAAAATGGCAAAGATCAAGGACAAGGAAAGAGTTTTAAAGGCAGCTAGAGAGAAAAAGGTCACATATAAAGGAAAACCCATCAGGCTAACATCAGACTACTCGACAGAAACCCTACAGGCCATAAGAGAATGGCATGATATATTTAATGCAATGAAACAGAAGGGCCTTGAACCAAGGATACTGTATTCAGCATGACTAATATTTAAATATGATGGTGGGATTTAACAATTCGCAGACAAGCAAAAGCTGAGGGAATTTGCTTCCCACAAACCACCTCTACAGGGCATCTTACAGGGACTGCTCTACATGGGTGCACTCCTAAAAGGAGCACAGAACAAAACACCTAACATATGAAGAATGGAGGAGGAGGAATAAGAAGGAAGAGAAGAAAAGAATCTCCAGACAGTAAATATAACAGCTCAATAAGCGAGCTAAGTTAGGCAGTAAGATATAAAGAGGCTAACCTTGAACCTTTGGTAACCAGGAATTCAAAGCCTGCAATGGCAATAAGTACGTATCTTTCAATAGTCACCCTAAATGTAAATGGACTGAATGAATCAATCAAAAGTCACAGAGTAATAGAATGGATAAAAAAGTAAGACCCATGTATATGCTGCTTACAAGAATCTCACCTCAAACCCAAAGACATGTACAGACTAAAAGTCAAGGGATGGAAATACATATTTCAGGCAAACAACAGCGAGAAGAAACCTAGAGTTGCAGTACCAATATCAGACTAAATAGACTTCGAAACAAAGAAAGTAACAAGAGATAAAGAAGGACACTACATAATGATAAAGGGCTCAGTCCAACAAGAGGATATAACCATCCTAAAAATATATGCACCCAACACATTAGCACCAGCATAACTGAAACAAATACTATCAGAACTAAAGGGGGAAATAGACTGCAATGCATTCATTTTAGGAGTCTTCAACACACCACTCACCTCCAAGGATAGATCCACCAGGCAAAAATAAGTCAGGACATGGAAGCACTGAACAGCACAGTAGAGCAGATGGACCGACTAGACATCTATAGAACTCTATATCCAAAAGCAACAGGATATACATTCTTCTCAAGTGCACACAGAACTTTCTTCAGAATAGACCACATAATAGCCCACAAAAAGAGCCTCAGCAAAATCCAAAATATTGAAATTCTACCAACCAATTTTTCAGACCACAAAGGTATAGAACAAGAAATAAATTCTACAAAGAAAACAAAAAGGCTCACACACATGGAGGATTAACAACATGCTCCTAAATAATCAATGGATCCACGAACAAATTAAAATAGAGATCAAGGAATATATAGAAACAAATGACCACAACAACACAAAGCCCCAACTTCTGTGGGATGCAGCGAAAGCAGTCATAAGAGGAAAGTATATAGTGGTCCAGGCACACTTGAAGAAGGAAGAACAATCCCAAATGAATAGTCTAACATCACAATTACCGAAATTGGAAAAAAAGAACAAATGAGGCCTAAAGTCAGCAGAAGGAGGGACATAATAAAGATCAGAGAAGAAATAAACAAAATTGAGAAGAATAAAACAATAGCAAAAATCAATCAAATCAAGAGCTGGTTCTTTGAGAAAATAAACAAAATAGATAAGCCTCTAGCCAAACTTATTAAGAGAAAAAGAGAATCAACACAAATCAACAGACTCAGAAATGAGAACGGAAAAATCACAACAGACTCCAGAGAAATACATAGATTTATTAAAGACTACTATGAAAACCTATATGTCAGAAAGCTGGAAAACCTGGAAGAAATGGATAACTTCCTAGAAAAATACAACCTTCCAAGACTGACCAAGGAAGAAACACAAAAGTTAAACAAACCAAATACGAGTAAAGAAATTGAAATGGTAATCAAAAAACTACCCAACAACAATACCCCCAGGATGGACGGATCTACCTCGGAATTTTATCAGACACACAGAGAAGACATAATCCCCATTCTCCGTAAAGTTTTCCAAAAAATAGAAGAGGAGGGAATACTCCCAAACTCATTGTATGAAGCCAAGATCACCCTAATACCAAAACAAGGCAAAGAACCCACCAAAAAAGAAAATTACAGACCAATATCCCTGATGATTGTAGATGCAAAAATACTCAATAAAATATTAGCAAACCGAATTCAAAAATATATCACAATGATCAGACACCACGACCAAGTGGGATTCATCCCAGGGATGCAAGGATGGTACAACATTCGAAAATCCATCAACATCATCCACCACATAAACAAAAAGAAAGACAAAAACCACATGATCATCTCCATAGATGCTGAAAAAGCACTCGACAAACTTCCACATCCATTCATGATAAAAACTATCAGCAAAGTGGATATAGAGGGCAAATACCTCAACAGAATTAAGGCCATATATGATAAATCCACAGCCAACATCATACTTAACAGTGAGAAGCTGAAAGATTTTCCTATGAGATTGGGAACAAGACAGGGATGCCCTCTTTACCCACTGTTATTTAACATAGTACCGTAGGTCCTAGGCACAGCAATTAGACAAAACAAAGAAATACAAGGAATCCAGATTGGTAAAGAAGAAGTTAAACTGTCACTATTTGCAGATGACATTATATTGCACATAAAAAACCCTAAAGACTCCACCCCAAAGCTAGTAGAACTGATATTGGAATACAGCAAAGTTGCAGGATACAAAATTAACACACAGAAATCTGTAGCTTTCCTATACATTAACAAAGAACCAATAGAAAGAGAAATCAGGAAAACAATTCCATTCACAATTGCATCAAAAAGAATAACATACCTAGGAATAAATCTAACCAAAGAAGTGAATGACCTATACTCTAAAAACTACAAGTCACTCTTAAGAGAAATTAAGGGGGACACTAACAAATGGAAACTTATCCCATGCTCATGGCTAGGAAGAATTAATATCTTCAAAATGGTCATCCTGCCCAAAGCAGTAAACAGATTTGATGCAATCCCTATAAAAATACCATCAACATTCATCAATGAACTGGAACAAATAATTCAAAATTTCATATGGAAACACCAAAGACCCTGAATAGCCAAAGCAATTCTGAGAAAGAAGAAAAATTAGGGGGGATCTCACTCCCCAACTTCAAGCTCTACTATAAAGCCATAATAATCAAGACAATTTCGTACTGGCACAAGAACAGAGCCACAGACCAGTGGAACAGACTAGAGACTCCAGACATTAACCCGAACATACATGGTCAATTAATACTTGATAAAGGAGCCATGGACATACAATGGCGAAATGAAAGTGTCTTCAACAGATGGTGCTGGAAAAACTGGACAGCAACATGTAGGAGAATGAAACTGGTTCATTGTCTAACCCCGTACACAAAAGTAAATTCAAAATGGATCAAAGACCTGAATGTAAGTCATGAAACCATTAAACTCGTGGATAAAAACATAGGCTAAAACCTCTTAGACATAAACATGAGTGACCTCTTCTTGAATATATCTCCCCGGGCAAGGAAAACAACAGCAAAAATGAACAAGTGGGACTATATTAAGCTGAAAAGCTTCTGTACAGCAAAAGACACCATCAATAGAACAAAAAGGAACCCTACATTATGGGAGATATATTCGTAAATGACAGATTCGATAAAGGCTTGATGTCCAAAATATATTAATAGCTCACACGCCTCAACAACAACAACAAAATAATCCATTTAAAAAATGGGCAGAGGAACTGAACAGACAGTTCTCGAAAAAAGAAATACAGATGGCCAATAGACACATGAAAAGATGCTCCACATCGCTAATTATCAGAGAAATGCAAATTAAAACTACAATGAGGTATCACCTCACACCAGTAAGGATGGCTGCCATCCAAAAGACAGAGAACAACAAATGTTGGCGAGGCTGTGGAGAAAGGGGAACCCTCCTACACTGCTGGTGGGAATGTAAATTAGTTCAACCATAGTGGAAAGCGGTATGGAGGTTCATCAAAATGCTCGAAACAGACTTACCATTTGACCCAGGAATTCCAATCCTAGGAATTTACCCTAAGAATGCAGCAATCAAGTTTGAGAAAGACAGATGCACCCCTGTTTATCGCAGCACTATTTACAATAGCCAAGAATTGGAGGCCACCTAAATGTCCATTGGTAGATGAATGGATAAAGAAGATGTGGTACATATACACAATGGAATACTACTCAGCCATAAGAAGACGGCAAATCCTACCATCTGCAGCAACGTGGATGGAGCTGCAGGGTATTATGCTCAGTGAAATAAGCCAAGCGGAGAAAGAGAAATACCAAATGATTTCACTCATCTGTGGAGTATAAGAACAACCGAAAAACTGAAGGAACAAAACAGCAGCGGAATGACAGAACCCAAGAATGGACTAACAGGTACCAAAGGGAAAGGGACTCGGGAGGATGGGTGGGTAGGGAGTGATAAGGGGGGGTAGAAGAAGGGGGTATTAAGATTAGCATGCATGGGGGGTGGGAGAAAGGGGAGGGCTGTATAACACAGAGAAGACAAATAGTGATTCTACAACATTTTGCTGTGCTGATGGACAGTGACTGTAAAGGTTTTTATAGGGGGGACCTGGTATAGGGGAGAGCATAGTAAACATAATATTCTTCATGTAAGTGTAGATTAAAGATAACAATAAAAAAGAAAGAAAGAAAAGGGGGATTACTCCCTGATAAGATAAAACTAACTGTAAATCAACGATTAATGCATGCTTTAAATATCCTTAATTTTGAACACTTAAAGGGTGTAAGATGATTGGCTATGGAGGTACACTTTTCTGATAATATTCCTTCCTCTTAAAAGAAAAAAACAGTTCCTGTGTGGTGACCTCCAATGAGTTCTACACAATTATATAAAGGGCATATCAAAGTGTGGGCAAAGAGTCTGTTAGTGTTTATACAGAGGATCAAATCCTAATTTGGCTACCAAGAAAATGAATTAAATACGATATGAAGAAGAACTTCCAACATCTGCACTCTCTGGAAGACTCATAAAAGAAGATGATCATCAAAAAACCTCAACAAAGATCCAGGCGATGCTGCAGTTGTAGCTGCATTCATCCCACCGGTTCCTAGACTTGCCATTGGAATGAAGAAGGAGATATCTAAGCTGGCCTGTGCATACAGTAAAACAACAAATTTGACTTGATCTATACTGTTGGAACTCAACCAAGAAATAGGAGAAGTGCAAGTTGTGGCACTCCAAAATCTTATGACTACAGACTATCTACTGTTAAAAGAACATAGGGGATGTGAACAGTCCCCAAGAATGATTTGTTTTAATTTGTCTGATTTCTGTCAAACTGTTCAAGTTCAGTTGGACAATATCCACCATATCATAGATAAGTTTTCACAAATGCCTAGGGTGCCTAACTGGTTTTCTTGGTTTCACTGGAGATGGCCGGTAATTATAGGTCTGCTTTGGTTATGTAACTGTATTCCTCTTATGGTAATGTGTGTACACAATAATTAGTAGTTTAAAACCTGTACATGCTTAAGTTACTCTACAAGAAGCTATGTCAAAGAAATAATCAATCTTCCCAAGTTTTCTTCCATCTGCTACTCCTATAGCTTTTCTTCTTCCTTCCTAATTACAACCCTTAAATAGAATTCGTGCCTCAAATCGAATTTACAGTGTATCATAATACTTCCAAGTGATAAAGATACCTCAAGACAAATGTTGGGCTTAAAACCCACAGGGCATAAATATGCAAAGTAGTAAAAAGCCAACTTTTTCAAACAATATTGCCTCTCTCCCACTTACCAACTTTACATTTCCCTGTATGGCCCCGGAAGATGACAGGTTAGCCAGAGACGGGTAAGATCCCTCAAGGGAGAAACAACCTAAGACAAGCACAGTCTCAGGGGGGCCATCAGGTGAGAAATTGGAGATCAACAGAGGTGAGGTTTAGAACCTCACCCCCCTGTTTTGAGAGAAATATTCTGATTCCATGGATGTTTTATTGCCATTGTCTAGCTTGGATTAACACTTAGTCTACAGGCACACACCTGATCATCTACATTTGCCCTCTTACAGCACTAAACTATGTTTTCTACCTTTATCTTGCATCTACCTATCACTTCAGCATTTTATTAAAAATACTACTACTACTACTACTACTACTACTAATAATAATAATAATAATGGAGAAATGTGGGATTCACATATAAATCAAGTATAAAAATCAAATAAATATTCATATTTGACCGGATTGTTTATAGTTCATAATGCGTGATCAAAACCTAAAGTTTCTTTGATGACTGCCCTTGTACTGTTCACCATGTAAGAACTTATTCACTATGAAATAATTTGTTCACCATGTAAGAACTTGTTCGTTATGCTTCAGAAGTTTGGAGACGGATGAGAATTAGGCTTGGAGTGGATTAATGATTGTGCATTGAGCATTGAGGGCCCTATACAGAATTTTATTGTTGTTAACAACCATCTGATCAATAAATATGAGAAATGCTCTCTCAAAAAAAACACAAAGCTGTATATTTGTATTTACTAAAGCTGCACATATAAATGTATTTTAACCTATAAACTCTTTTCCTAGGTTTCTACTGGAGTGTAGTAAGTGAATGTCCACTCAAAGATAGGCACAAAAATATTTATCATTGTATCACTTACAATCATATAAAACTGTAATCAACTCAAATTTTTTTTTTCAGGTTTAAAAATTTTTCTTTCAATTTTTATTTATGTTTCCTAGGCTCTCCCCTATGCCAGGTAACCCCCAAAAACCCCATTACAGTCACTGTCAATCAGCATAGTAAGATGTTGTAGAATCACTACTTGTCTTCTCTGTCTTCTCTGTGTTGCAAAGCCCTCCCCTTTCCCCACCCCCATATTATACATTCTAATCATAATACCCCCTTTATTCTTCCCCGCCCTTATCCCTTCCTACCCTCCCATTCTCCCCAGTCTCTTTCCCTTTGGTAACTGTTAGTCCATTCTTGGGTTCTGTGATTCTGCTGCTGTTTCGTTCCTTCAGTTTTTCTTTTGTTCTTATACTCCACAGATGAGTGAAATTATTAAGTATTTGTTTTTCTCTGCTTGGCTTATTGCACTGAGCATAATACCCTCAAGCTCCATCCATGTTGTTGTGAATGGTAGGATTTGCTTTCTTCTTATGGCTGAATAATATTCCATTGTGTATATGTACCACATCTTCTTTATCCATTCATCTACTGATCGACACTCAGGTTGCTTCCACGTCTTAGCTATTGTAAATAGTGCTGCGATAAACATAGGGGTGCATCTGTCTTTTTCAAACTGGAGTGCTGTATCCTTAGGGTAAATTCCTAGAAGTGGAATTCCTGGGTCAAATGGAAAGTCTACTTTGAGCATTTAGAGGAAACTCCATATTGCTTTCCACAATGGTTGAACTAATTTACATTCCCACCAGAAGTGTAGGAGGGTTCCCCTTTCTCCGCAACCTCGCCAACATTTGTTGCTGTTTGTCATTTGGATGGTGGCCATCCTTACTGGTGTGAGGTGTTATCTCATTGTGGTTTTAATTTGCATTTCTCTGATAACTAGCGATGTGGAGCATCTTTTCATGTGTCTGTTGGCCATCTGAAATTCTTTTTGGAGAACTGTCTGTTCAGCAGCTCTGCCCATTTTTATTTGGATTATTTGGTTTTTGTTTGTTGAGGTACATGAACTCTTTATATATTTTGGATGTCAAGCCTTTATTGGATCTCTCATTTACGAAAATATTCTACCATACTGTAGGGTAGCTTTTTGTTCTATTGAAGGTGTCCTTTGCTGTACAGAAGCTTTTCAGCTTGATATAGTCCCACTTGTTCTTCTTTGCTTTCGTTTTCCTAGCCCAGGGATATATATTCATGAAGAAGTTACTAATGTTCACATCCAAGAGATTTTTGCCTATGTTTTATTCTAAGAGTTTTATGGTTTCATGAATTACATACAGGTCTTCGATCCATTTTGAATTTACTTCGGTGTATGGGGCTAGACAGTGATCCAGTTTCATTCTCTTACATGTAGCTGTCCAGTTCTGCCAGCACCAACTGTTGAAGAGACTGTCATTTCCCCATTGTATATCCATGGCTCCTTTATCGAATATTAATTGACCATATATATTTGGGTTAATGTCTGGAGTCTGTAATCTGTTCCACTGGTCTGTGGGTCTGTTCTTGTGCCAGTAACAAATTGTCTTGATTACTATGGTTTTGTAGTAGAGTTTGAAGATGGTTAGTGAGATCCCCACCACTTTATTCTTCTTTCTCAAGATTGCTTCAGCTATTCGGTTTATTTGGTGTTTCCGTATGAATTTTTGAACTATTTGCTCCAGTTCATTGAAGAATGTTGTTGGTAATTTGATAGGGATTGCATCAAATCTGTATATTGCTTTGGGCAGAATGGCCATTTTGATTATATTAATTCTTCCTAGCCAGGAGCATGGGATGAGTTTCCATTTGTTAGTGTCCTCTTTAACTTCTCTTAAGAGTGTCTTATAGTTTTCAGGGTATAGGCCTTTCACTTTTTGGTTAGGTTTATTCCTAGGTATTTTATTCTTTTTATGCAATTGTGAATGGAATTGTTCTCCTGATGTCTCTTTCTATTGGCTTATTGTTAGTGTATAGGAAAGCCACAGATTTCTGTGTGTTAATTTTGTATCCTGCAACTTTGCTGTATTGATATCAGATCTAGTAGTTCTAGGGTGCAGTCTTTAGGGTTTTTTATGTACAATATCATGTCATCTGCAAATAGTGACAGTTTAACTTCTTCTTTACCAATCTGGATTCCTTGTATTTCTTTGTTTTGTCTAATTGCTGTGCCTAGGACCTACGGTACTATGTTAAATAACAGTGGGTAAAGAGGGCATCCCTTTCTTGTTCCCAATCTCAGAGGAAAATCTTTCAGCTTCACTTTGTTAAGTATGATGTGGCTGTGGATTTACTGTATATGGCCTTTATTATGTTGAGGTACTTGCCCTCTATACCCATTTTGCTGATAGTTTTTATCATGAATGGATGTTGAATTTTGTCGAGTGCTTTTTCAGCATCTATGGAGATGATCATGTGGTTTTTGTGTTTCTTTTTGTTTATGTGGTGGATGATGTTGATGGATTTTCGAATGTTGTACCATCCTTGCATCCCTGGGATGAATCCCACTTGGTCGTGGTGTCTGATCATTGTGATATATTTTTGAATTCGGTTTGCTAATATTTTATTGAGTATTTTTGCATCTACAATCATCAGGGATATTGGTCTGTAATTTTCTTTTTTGGTGGGGTCTTTGCCTTGTTTTGGTATTAGGGTGATGTTGGCTTCGTACAATGAGTTTGGGAGTATTCCCTCCTCTTCTATTTTTTGGAAAACTTTACGGAGAACGGGGATTATGTCTTCTCTGTATGTCTGATAAAATTCCGAAGTAAATCTGTCCAGCCTGGGGGTTTTGTTGTTGTGTAGTTTTTTTTATTACCGTTTCAATTTTTTGCTTGTAATTGGTTTGTTTAACTTTTGTGTTTCTTCCTTGGTCAGTCTTGGAAGGTTGTATTTTTCTAGGATGTTGTCCATTTCTTCTAGGTTTTCCAGCTTCTTAGCATATAGGTTTTCGGAGTAGACTCTAATAATTCTTTGTATTTCTGTTGGGTCCATCATGATGTTTCATTTCTCATTTCTGAATCTGTTGTTGTGTGTTGATTCTCTTTTTCTCTTAGTAAGTCTGGCTAGAGGCTTATGTATTTTGTTTATTTTCTCAAGGAACCAGATCTTGATTTCATTGATTTTCACTAAAGTTTTATTCTTCTCAATTTTGTTTATTTCTTCTCTGATCTTTATTATGTCCCTCCTTCTGCTGACTTTAGGCTTCATTTGTTCTTCTTTTTCCTATTTTGATAACTTTGACATTAGGCTATTCATTTGGGTTTGTTCTTCCTTCTTTAAATATGCCTGGATTGCTATATACTTTCCTCTTAAGACTGCTTTTGCTGCATCCCACAGAAGTTGGTTCTTTGTGTTGTTGTTTTCATTTATTTCCATATATTTCTAAATCTCCATTTTAATTTGCTAACTGATCCATTGAATATTTAGAAGTGTGTTGTTAAGCCTCCATGTGTTTGTGAGCCTTTTTGCTTTCTTGATACAATTTATTTCTAGCTTTATACATTTGTGGTCTGAAAAGTTGGTTGATAGGATTTCAATCTTTTTAAATTTACTGAGGCTCTTTTTGTGGCCTAGTATGTGGTCTATTCTCGAGATGTACCATGTGCACTTGAGAAGAATGTGTACCGTGTTGCTTTTGGGTGTAGAGTTCTATAGATGTCTGTTAGGTCCATCTGTTCTAGTGTGTTGTTCAGTGCCTCTGTGCCCTTACTTATTTTCTGTCTGTTGTATCTGTCCTTTGTAGTGAATGGTGTGTTGAAATCTCCTAAAATGAATGCATTGCCGTCTATTTCCCTCTTTAGTTCTGTTAGTATTTGTTTCACATTTGCTGGTGCTCCTGTATTGGGTGCATATATATTTATAATGGTTATTTCCTCTTGTTGGACTGAGCCCTTTATCATTATGTATTGTCCTTCTTTATCTCTTGTTACTTTCTTTGTTTTGAAATCTATTTTGTGTGATACTAATACTGCAACTCCTGTTTTTTTCTCCCTATTGTTTGCATGAAATACCTTTTTCCATTCCTTGACTTTAAGTCTGTGCATGTCTTTGGGTTTGTGGTGTGTCTCTTGTAAGCAGCATATAGATGGGTCTTGTTTTTTTATCCATTCAGTGACTCTATGTCTTTTGATTGGTGCATTCAGTCCATTTACATTTATGGTGATTATCAATAGGTATGTACTTATTGCCATTTCAGGCTTTAGATTCGTGGTTACCAAAGGTTCCAGGTTACTTTCCTTTCTATCTAAGAGTCTAACTTACCTCACTTGGTGTGCTGTTACATACACAATCTAAAGGTTCTTTTCTATTTCTCTTCCTTTTTCTTCCTCTTTCGTTTTTTATATATTAGGTATCCGATTCTATACTTTTTCTCTCTCCCTTGATTGGCTTTGTGGATAGACAATTTTATTTTGCATTTACCTCACAATCAGATGCTCCACCCTCCCTACCATGATTTTATTACTTCTGGTGACAGCTATCCAACCCTAGGAACACTTCCATCTATAGAAGTTCCTCCAAAATGGACTGCAGAGATGGTTTGTGGGAGGTAAACTCTCTCAGCTTTTGCTTATCTCTAAATTGTTTATTCCCTCCTTCAAATTTAAATGGTAATCTTTCTGGATAAAGTAATCTTGGTTCCAGGCCCGTCTGCTTCATGGCATTAAATACATCATGCCACTCCCTTCTGGCCTGTAAGGTTTCTGCTGAGAAGTCTGTTGTTAGTATGATGGGTTTTCCTTTGTATGTGATATTATTTCTGCGTCTGGCTGCTTTTAACAGTCTGTCTTTATCCTTGATCTTTCCCATTTTAACTACTATGTGTCTTGGTGTTGTCTTTATGGGTCCCTTGTGTAGGGTGATCTGTGGATTTCCATGGCCTGAGAGACTATCTCCTTCCCCAGATTGGGGAAGTTTTCAGCAACTACCTCCTCAAAGACACCTTCTATCCCTTTTTCTCTCTCTTCTTCTTCTGGTAACCCTATAATGTGAATATTGTTCCGCTTGCATTGGTCACACAGTTCTCTCAATATTCTTTCATTTTTAGAGATCCTTTTTTCTCTCTGTGCCTCAGCTTCTTTGTATTCCTCTTCTCTAGTTTCTATTTCATTTATTGTGTCCTCCACTGTATCCAACCTGTTTTTAATAGCCCCCATCGTGTTTTTAATGATTGGATTTCTGACCTGAATTCATTCCTAAGTTCTTGGATGTCTTTCCTTACCTCCATTAGGATGTTGATTATTTTTATTTTTAAGTTCCTTTCAGGAAGAGTCACGAGGTCCATATCATTAAAATGTTTCTCTGGAGTTGTATTAACAATTTTACTCTGGACAAGTTTCCTTTGGCATTTCATATTGTATATGGCGCCCTCTAGTGTCCAGAAGCTGTAGTCTCTATAGCTGTGGAGCCCCTGAAGCAATGTCAGGGTTCGCAGGGGTGCATTACTGGGGGGATGAAAGAGCTGTTCCCCGCCTCCTGGCTCCTGTGCCTATCTCCACTGCCTGAGCCAGTGGGCCTGGCACACAAGTACAAGTTTTTGTCCCAGAGCAGCAGGATATGAATCCCTGCTTTCCACAAGCAGCTGGATCCCAGTCTCCCAAGGAGCTCTTCCTGTGTTAACTTTCCAACCCGGTAGTCATGCGAGTCTCATGAAAGCACCATGAAATTTAGGTTTGTGCTCCCAGCGCAGATCTCTGGAGTTAGGTATTCAACAGTCTCAAGACTTCAACTCCCTCCCTGCTCCGTTTTTCTTTCTCCCGCTGGTCAGCTGGGGTGGGGGAGGGGCTTGGGTCCCATGGAGCCACAGCTCTGTTATGTTACCCCGTTGAGTGTGGTCTGCTCTTTTCTCCAGGTGTGTGCAGTCTGATGCCGTCCTCTTTCCTACTGCTCTCTCAGGATTAGTTGCGCCAATTAAATTTTCTAATTGTATCCAGTTTTAGGAGGAAGCCTCTGTCTCTCCTCTCACACTGCCGTCTTCGATCTCAGTCAACTCAAATTTTTATCAACACAATAAAACAGATGTTGATAAATTTTCCTTCAAGTGTTAAATATTGTACCTTTTAGGGATTGTAGGCCATCAAATCTTACTTGCAACAGCTTAGGATCACCCATGGATCTCAAAAGCAACCATCAGCCACAAATAAGTAAAAGGTATGTCCCATATCCAATAAAAACTTCATATGCCATAGTTTGTTGATCCTTGTCCAGAGTAGGTTAATTCATGGTCAGTTTGTACCTTAGGAAATTCACATCAATGAGGATGAATGAACTACCTCCACAAGCTACACCATGGAAAAATCTCACAAACCTAATGTTGAGTAAAATGAGCAAGGTAAAAAAGCATAAAGAGTGTATGATTTCACTACTCTATACTTCAAAAACTTACCCATGGACCCATCATACTGGACATCAATTAGAGATGGGTGTGGGGATGATTTCCAAGATACTAATAATGTTCTGTTTTTTGCCTGGCTCAGGTGAAGTGTATCTTTTCATTTCTGAAGACTTACTTGCAGTATGCTTTTTTTAAATGAAAATGTTCTATATGTATGTTAGATGCTAAAAGAGTTTCAAAAGCAAAGTACATTCACCATCAGACGGTAAACAAGTGCAGTATTTTGTTTTTCAAATCTAGAACTTCATTAAGCACCTTATGTGTTCATAATACATTTGTAAAATTAATATAATGCAAGTATTTCATAGAATATCTCAGTCCATAATCATTTATTTAAAGGGCTGACTTCCTCGCGGAACAACATCCTTATAAAAAGAGGCATCTGTAGTGTTTCCTTCATCTGTGAGGAAATAGTGTATTTTGTACCTGGTGTCATGCCAGGAACCCTGTCATAACACTCAGTGTTTCAGGGACAGCAAACTATTTTCTGAAGGATGTGATTTCAAGTAGAGAGCTGCCTGCATAGTATTGTCTTAGACTCACCAAGGGTCCTAGGAAACCCCTAGATATAGGTAATTTTTCTCACTCACTTGGATGCTTATATAAAATTTCCCTTATTGCCATTTTCAATTCCTTATGACCCCATTCATAATGAAAACAGAAATTCCCTGGGAGATACATTAGGTGCTCTAACATGTAATAATAATGTAGCTCTATAAGCTCAGGTCTAAATCATGGAGTTGGGTTGGGGTGTAGATTGAAGGGAAGTTAGCCTACGTGGTCTTGAGAAGTGGAACTGTTTAAGAAGCTCCAGCGAGGTCCTGATTGAGCAAATGTAACCCAAGGGGTCTTCACATCACAGCAGATTAGGAAGCACCTGAGCAAAACATTAGTTTGACAGGAATGGAAGGAAGGACCCAGGATATTGGCTGGGAGCTCTACCACAACACTGATTCTAACTATATTAATTAATTAATACTGTGGTAGTGGTTGTGGTTGCCTTATTCTTAACTTTAATGGAAAAGCCTCCAAACACTTATTTTATGATAAGTAATACAATCTATTACAATATAATGTAGGATTTTGTTACATACCTCTTTTCAAGCCATAGATGTTCAAGTTTTATGTATATTTTGTTAAGTACTGTCTTTAAAAATTACAAACGAGCATCACATTTTCTAGTATGCTAGGCCTGTACCTATGCAGGATCATGTGGATGGCCTCGTTTACTCTGCTGCTATGGGGAATTACATGGTTAGATTTTCTCAAAATTTCTGCACATTCCTAGGATAATTTATGCTTGGTCTTATTTTTAAAACATATTGTGTTCTGCTAAACTTTATTTATTAATATTTTACCTGGAGACTTGTTTATATTTATGAGTTTGGCATATAGTTTTCTATCTTACATATTCTTTGACTAGTTTTGAGATCAAAGTACATTGTTCCATAAAATAAATTGAAGAAGTCATAGTGTATGAAATTTGCCAGACATCATCTTGTTTTATTATGCTGAAGAAAGGCACTCAATTTTAAATACGTTTGATGTATCAGACTTTAAAATAGAGATGGTAAGTGTTTTTCTTTTCAGGTGTTAAAAACTGTGGTGCTCTTGTAACCTTCCTTTAACCATTTCTACTGCTCTAGTTCATGTCTGTTTTGCCACCTTTAAGATACCTTCTGTATCAAAAAAACATGATTATGTTTCTTAACTTGTTCTATTTTAAGAAGCATTGCAGGAATTCCAGAAAAAGTAAATTAGTGAATACAAAATAACTTGAATGAAATCAGCTTTTTGATATCAGATAGAGTCAGACTCACACTTCTGCTCATTCACAATGGTTAGAGGTCCATTCAGAAATGCATTCCAGAGTACTGAAGAATATAGTAGGATTTTGTTCATATGCCTTTCAAAGTATGGGGGTGGAGATATGGATAAACTACCTAAAAATATCTTAAAAACAACAAACATCAAAGAAAAATGCATTTCCTAGAAGAAGAAGCTATAGAAATACTGGTGTTATGAAATATAAATGTATTAGAAAAAAGTATAATGAAATGATATATGTAAGTACAATAAATTCCTCTAAAAGGACAAAGATTATCAGAGTGAGCCAGAATAAAATCTCAAGTGTGTTATATTTTTTGCACAGGTTTTACCAAAATAAAGTGATGTGAAACATTGGGATAAAGGAACTCATTTTATAGAACCTTGCCTTTACTATACCAGTTGCCTGAATTTCACTTCCTCCCAGTACAGCCCTCCCCTTCACCTCTTTTAGTGTCACCCTATCACTGAAGGACTCCTCTGTAGAAGATTTTTGAGGAGCAGAAGTCTAACTGTCCTCATGTAGCCCCTCCATTGTGTCTTTCTCCATAGCCCTTAACCCTGCAACTTACAGATTCTTCTTTTTGTTTCCTTTGTTACCCCTCCCCGACCAAAGAATGACACTTTTAGCACACAGTCCTTGTTATTCCTCAAACTGCAGGGTCTTTGCACTGGTGCTCCCTGTCTGAAACTTTCCTACCATGTGCTGCATTACTAGCTCATCCTTCCTAAAATCTTTAGTCAGATGCCTATTTTTCACTGCCACTACCTAGGGCATAAAATTTCTGATTGCTTTTCACGCCCCTCCTGCACAGCCCCCATGCACTAAGATGTTTTACATTTCCTTTATTTTTTATAGAACTTTCAAATTTTAGTATGTTGTATCAGTAATTTTTGTTTTTTTCTGTTTCTACCTGCTGAAAATTTACAATCTAAAATACTGTAATACAGCTAGACTTCATATCAATATTTGAGACTTTCTTTAAAATTAGTAATTAAAAGATAAAAATAAATCTTTTAGCTTGAACATTAAAAACATAATCATAAATGTTCCTAGTCAGCAGGAAATAAAAAATTTAACTTTAAATTTTTTAATGTGCCACTATTTTCACACTAAGTACTAAAATGAATCAATTTGCGGATGATATACATTGTCTATTTTTCAAAAAGTTATAATTAAACTGTTTTAGTTTGTCAGTTTCCTTCTCTTCTTGGACATTTTCCAGTAAAGATCATGAATAAAGGGTATATAGGCTCTGAAGCAACACCCAGCATATGGGGCTGTTTCTCCCAGAGCCAGGATTCATGAGTGCAAGAATCAAGGGGTAGAAATGGTAGTGGCACCTCTCACTGTTATTCCTAGGGACCCACTCAAAATTTTGCTCCCTATTCCCACAACCTTAAAGGGGCAAAGATTAAAAGAGGCAAACAAAAATATTTTAAAAAGAAATTAGTTCATAAGAAAGGTTATGACTAAAATTTCATAAAATACCATTTACATTGTGATATTAGCCTTTGATAAAGGCCATGTTTCATTATAGGCATTGACAGGAGCCTCATCACTAGCTTCCCCCAGAACTGTTCATCAGATGATAAATAGATCTTTGGAGGCATCACAATGAAAATGTGCTGCAGGCCCCTGCTTTGCTCTGGCAGCACCTCATCCACACACAGAGCCATGCGTGTGCAATGGGACTGACTCTTTTAGTGCGTTTGTTTTGTATTATTTTATTTTATTAAATATAAAAGGAGAGCAGAAAAGCCATGTAGGCATGAAATGAGGATTGGATACTGACTATGCAGTATAATGATGATTATGTAAATCTACAGACACACATATAAGCATTCTATGCACAAAAGAAAACAATTGGGAGAAATTCATCAAAATGTTTTAAGTTTTGAATTGTTTTTATTGTGTTCTTTGAATTTTTTCATATTCTAGTTTTCTTTTAATGAACATATTTACTCCTATAATAGCATCACCCATTTAGCTATAAAAACATGTCATTGTAAAAAGTGTATCATTCCATTACCAAACCTTTCTGTCATAGAGTAAGGAGATATTTCTCCAGAAATAGCTTCTTCACCTTCCCAGTCAAAATATTAGGGCCTCATAAAGGAGGACCAAGCCACCAGGCCCTCCCTCCACTGTGTGGCCTCTAAGGGAAAGGCAACCAGTTCCTGGAAACCTCACAGAGCTGCAATTAGTCCTTGAACCTGTGTCCTTGGAAACATGCCACGCAAACAGACCAAAAACTCCTTCTTGGGAATTGGTCCCCACAGAAGACTGAATGTTTCATGTACCCCCAAAACATGAGGGACCCTGGAATTACCAGCGTGAGAGGCAAGGCCACTCGGCTCTCCTTATGATCACAGGAGCTCCCTGAGGTTCTTTTGGATCAAATTTTCCATTTGACCAGGACCTGAATAAAAGTTCTAAGTTGATTTCTTATGTCCTTTGCCTCAGAATAAAGGGTAAAAAGTAAATAATGCATTATTCAACACAAATAAAAGGGAAAATGAATGCAGTAACATTTAAGCAGCAGTTTTCTCAAGGAAAACAAATGTTAAACTACAGAAATTTTTGACTCAAATGGTTTTCAAGTTTAATTCATGAGTAACATGTGACGTCGACAAATTTCTGGAATGACATTATTGGAATAAGGATTTTTCTCCCACTAACTCTGGCTCACAGTAAGTATTATTCTCAAGACTAGAGGGTTTCAGTTAAGATCAAATAAAACGGGGACATTATAAGAAGACTATGCATATCCGTATAATTTAGACCTTATCTGCAGTAACTCCAGGAATTGTAAATGAGAAAGAGAGAGTTGATGGAAACAGGGTCTACAAGTAATGTGCATATATTAGAAATATAGTATTTGTAATAAATTTGATTTTGAATGGTCAAGTTAGGAAAACATCTTATTCTTTGAAATTAATATTAATATGTGGTCCATAGTTTTAACACACTCTAGTAAAGTCGCCTAGCTTGAAATTTCTTTGTCATGTATAGTGGAAACAAAGTGATGATGAATAATGCCCTAAAATTCTTTTTCTATCATTGTTCATTATATTTATAGCATATTTTATCACATTTGCTGAAATTAAATGTAAACAAGAATACAGTATTATGAAAATACTTTCTGGAGTCGGTCTATCTTGGTAGATCCATGGCCAGCATTTAACAGCTCTGACTCTGGATTAGTTGCTTAAACTGGACCCTTTTTCTCATCTAAACAATGAGACTAATGGTGGTTACATATGGCATAATGTTCTCATGTGGACTAAATATATTACTAAAAGAAACATTTACAGCAGTGTTGGTCTTATTCTAATTATGCCATAGTTAGTTATTATTTAGTCATATCTAAATATCAGTTTATACCCATTCCTATATCTGGCTGTGAAACTAACATTTTTTTCAGTTTTATTCTCTACACCTCTCATTATCTTCGTTTCTTAAAACAGGACACTAAAGTAAATGTGTGATTTTGTTCATACAGACACAAGGCTTTCTGAAGTCCCTGCTACGAACTATCAACACTGACTTCTCAGCAGTTCAGAGCAGTTACCATTATGGGCAGAAGGAATACCACGCAGGTGGCAGACTTCATCCTTCTGGGGCTGACGGATTCCCCGGAGATCCAGCTGGTCCTCTTCCTGCTGTTCCTGCTGATGTACCTGATCACAGTGCTGGGGAACGCAGGCATGGTGCTGGTGATCTGCCTGGACGTCAGGCTTCACACCCCCATGTACTTTTTCCTCAGTCACCTGAGCTTTCTCGACCTCATTTACTCAACCGTCATCACACCTAAAACCTTAGAGAACTTACTGGCTTCCACCAAGTGTATTTCCTACATGAGCTGCTTCACCCAGATGTACTTTTTTGTCTTCTTGGTTGCCACAGAATGTATTCTTCTCTCCTCAATGGCCTATGATCGCTACGTAGCCATCTGCAACCCCCTCCACTACCCTGTCATTATGTCCACAAGGCTCTGCTGCTCCCTCATCTTGGGGTCCTACCTCATTGGATTTGTGGATTCCATTGTCAATGTGCTTTTCATGAGCAGCTTGCATTTCTGTGATTCCAATGTAATCCATCACTTTTTCTGTGATGTATCCCCGATTTTAGCCCTATCTTGCACCGACACACATGGGGTTGAAATCATGATATTTATTTTTGCTGGTTCCACTCTAATGGTGTCTCTGATCACAATATCTGCATCCTATGTGTCCATTCTGTCTACCATCCTGAAAATTACTTCCACTTCAGGGAAGCGGAAAGCCTTCTCTACTTGTGCCTCCCATCTCCTAGGAGTCACCATATTTTATGGCACTACAATGTTCACTTACTTAAAACCAAGTAAATCCTACTCTTTGGGAAAGGATCAAGTAGCTTCTGTGTTTTACACAATCATGATCCCCATGCTGAATCCACTCATTTATAGTCTTAGGAACAAAGAAGTGAAAAATGCCCTCTTTAGAATCATGCAGAAGAGAGAGGACTCTAGGCAATTAAAGTAACAATGATGTTAAACTTCTAAGATATTATTTTCTTCTCTTTGGTGTATTTACTTGTTCTCTTTCCAGAATTGATTGAATCCTATAATTTGTTTGTTTTTTGTAGAATTATCCTCTGCTTTACCAAATATGATCTTGGTCATTTCTAGGAATACGTCTTTACAAACTTACATTGTAATTGGAATCCATTAATTGTGTGCTAAAAATATTGTCTAAGTATATTTGTTTTTAAAGGCAACTGATGCTCAAAGTAAGTAAATACAATCGGCATCTTTTAAACAATATCATACAACATCTCACACATACTCTAACTCAGAGATTTTATTAAGGAAAAGTGCTTCATTTTTGGAAAAATAATAACAGTTTCAGAAATTGTTTCATTTATTATACAGAGAAGAAATAGCACAGTTATGAGAAGCACTTCTGTGGATCCAAACATTCCAGAAGTTAGATTCCTGATCTGCTACCCTTTTAGCTGTATAACCTCTAATAACTCCTGAAATTTAAGCCTACTTTTTATCCACTGGACAAATTAAATAGTAATTCCAGGTCCACAGTGTTATTTTAAAGATAACATCAGGTAGTGAATGTTTTTTAAGGTGATACTGATAAATACTGGCCACAATCATTAGCAGACACATTTCTGCAAAATTTTAATGCACAGGAATTTTTCTTAAGGTATATTCACTTGTTTTTGTAAATTCCTTTTGACATTGGGACGTGACCAAGATTAATTTGAAGACAAATGCACAATAGCTAAGGAAAATGTAGCCCTTTATAATTTTGCATTTAGAATGGTATGTGTTTGCCCTGGAGAGATGTGTTAAATACTGAAACAATCAAGAATTAGACAGACATGCCTTCACAGTTACTAGTGGTTTAGTATATGTTTTTCTAGATCTACAATGATGTGTGTATGTGCATGTCCTACAAATATGAGGAATATTTCTTTCATTTTCTATGTACGTTTTTGCAGCTTTTTTCATACATTTACAAGTTGCACCTTTGATAATTTTGTTGTTGAATCCTGAGATGAATGTGTTCTTGGTACAGTGGAAACATCAGTATCCATCTTGCCATGCTTTGGACCTGAAATGCTGCAAACTCATCAACTTAGACGTCTCTTAAGCAGAAACACCTCTTTGGTGGTTACAGGCTGAAGATTTTACAACCTTATTTTTCTGCTGTGTCAACAGGCTTCAGTAAACTGCTTTTATTGAATTTCTGTGTATGTTTAAAAATCAATGCATTTGTCCTGATTTCTAAGGATTTGTGGTGGCCATTACAAAATAAATACTTGAAAATTGTGCTTGATTCATTTGTTTTAAAAATTTTAACACAGACAACTTGTAAATCTAAGACTTAACAGTGAATTCAGATTTTTTGCAACCTGTAAACTTTAGTCAGGTATAGTGCTAAAATTTCTCTTAAAATTTTCCTCTACACAAACTGGAATTGTAGTTTTAATCTTCTTTGCTTTTTAAATTTGTTGAAAACATATTTTCCATTTTCTAAGTCTGTGGATTTTGTTTGTTTGTTTCATCTTTTGTAACCAGATAGATTTCTTCAATCCCTGAAGGAATAAAATCTTACTTTTAATATTTTATATGGTTTTCATTGTGAAACTATATTTGACTATTCTTTAAATACTTATTGAATGTTTAAAAAAAACTGTCAGAACTGTCAACAGTCATATCTCTGAAAACTGAATTATATTCTTCCAGTTCCTATGTTTTAAAATTTCCTTGATCATATGTCAATGCCATTTAAAAATATTATGACTTATTTTCCCTTTGGTATCTACATTGTGTAGACTCTACATACATAGCTACTACCATTCGTATTGTCTGAAATTTAAGGTTTGTATCTGATCAATATTTATTGTCTAATAATAAGGCTTTTTGGCTCATATCTTCCAATATACATATTGTATCATTTTAATTTTATGTCAATCAAATTTTAGGTTTAGTAAGACAATGCAAATAAAATTAAGTTATACTTACATAAAAATTAATGAATATACTTCATAGTATAATTTAGAAAGCATTTACATAATGTTATTAGATATGTTATATAATCTAGGGACACTATGAAAGATGTCAATGACTTGCTTTTGGCCTGTAATTTCCCCATTATACTAGTGAGTGTAATATTTCATGTAAGATGTAGTGTGAAGTAATTTAGAATATATACTTCTTGATTATGGTACAAAGCCAAAATGCTGTTTCATATAGATATGAAAACAAATTAAGACTAAAATAGAGCATGGCAAAAATATGAACAGCCATGTTTATTTGCAAACAATTGATACATACGGTAATGCCATATTTTGTAGGGTGCATACCAAGTGCCAGGCAATATACAAAGGGCTTTAGATATATCATAAACATAGTTTTTTTTTTAATTTTAATTTTTTTTAATTTTGGTATCATTAATCTACAAATAAATGAAGGACATTATGTTTACTAGGCTCCCCCCTTCACCAAGTACCCCCCACAAACCCCTTCACAGTCACTGTCCATCAGTGAAGTAAGATGCTGCAAAATCACTACTTGTCTTCTCTGGGTTGCACAGCCCTCCCCATGCCCCACCCCCATACTATACATGTTAACCATAATGCCCCTTTCTTTTGCTCTGCACTTATCTCTCCCTTCCCACCCGTCCTCCCCAGTCCCTTTCCCTTTGGTAACTATTAGTCCATTCTTGGTTCTGTGATTCTGCTGCTGTTTTGTTCCTTCAGTTTTCCTTTGTTATACTCCACAGATGAGTGAAATTATTTGGTATTTGTCTTTGTCCACCTGGCTTATTTCACTGAGCATAATATGTTCTAGCTCCATTCATGTTTTTGCGACCGGTAGGATCTGTTTTTGCGACCGGTAGGATCTGTTTTTTTCTTATGGCTAAGTAATATTCCATTGTGTATATGCACCACATCTTCTTTATCCATTCATCTACTGATGGACACTCATGTTGCTTCCATTTCTTGGCTATTGTAAATAGTGCTGCGATAAACATAGGGTTGCATCTGTCTTTTTCAACCTGGCGTGCTGCATCCTTAAGGTAAATTCCTAGAAGTGGAATTCCTGGGTCAAGTAGTAAGTCTATTAAGTCTATTTTTAGCGTTTTGAGGAACCTCCATACAGCTTTCCACAATGGTTGAACTAATTTACATTCCCACCAGCAGTGTAGGAGGGTTTCCCTTTCTCCGCAACCTTGCCAACATTTGTTGTTGTTTGTCTTTTGGATGGTAGCCATCCTTCCTGGTATGAAGTGGTATCTCATTGTGGTTTTAATTTGCATTTCTCTGAGGACAAGCGATGTGGGGCATCTTTTCATGTGTCTGTTGGACATCTGAATTTCTTCTTTAGAGAATTCTCTAGTCAGCTCCTCTGCCCATTTTTTTTTTTAGATAATTATTTTTTTTATTGAAGGGTAGTTGACACACAGTATTACATTACATTAGTTACAGGGGTACAACATAGTGATTCAACATTTATATATATGACAATTCTAGGTACCAGCTATCAACATACCAAGCTGTTACAATATCTTGACTATATTCATTACATCCCAGTTACTTATTATTTTACCATTGGAAGTGTGTACTTTTTTTTTGTTGCTGTTTGCTTGTGAGGGCATCTCTCATATTTATTGATCAAATGGTTGTTAACAACAATAGAATTCTGTATAGGGGAGTCAAGGCCCAATGCACAATCATTAATCCACACCAAGCCTAATTTTTGTCAGTCTCCAATCTTCTGAGGCATAACAAACAAGTTATTACATGGAGAACAAATTCTTACATAGTGAATAAGTTACATAGTGAACAGTACAAGGGCAGTCATCACAGAAACTTTCGGTTTTGCTCATGCATTATGAACTATAAACAGTCAGTTCAAATATGAATACTCATTTGATTTTTATACTTGATTTATATGTGGATACCACATTTCTCTCTTTATTATTATTAGTTTTAATAAAATGCTGAAATGGTAGGTAGATACAAGATAAAGGTAGAAAACATAGTTTACTGTTGTAAGAGAGCAAATGTAGATGATCAGGTGTGTGCCTGTAGACTATGTGTTAATCCAAGCTAGACCAGGGCAATAAAACATCCACGTATGCAGAAGATTTCTCTCAGAACAGGGGGGGTGAGGTTCTAAGCCTCACCTCTGTTGATCCCCAATTTCTCACCTGATGACCCCCCTGCGACTGTGCCTGTCTTAGGTTGTTCCTCCCTTGAGGAATCTTACCCGTCTCTGGCTAACCAGTCATCTTCCAGGGCCATACAGGGAAATGTTAAGTTGGTAAGTGAGAGAGAAGCCTTATTGTTTGAAATGGTTAGCTTTTTACATCTTTGCATATTTATGCCCTGTAGCTTCTATGCCCAGCATTTGTCTTGAGGTATCTTTACCACTTGGATGAATTATGATACTCAGTAAATTTGATATGAGGCACAAATTCTATTTAAGTGTTGTAATTAGGAAGGAAGAAGAAAAGCTATAGAAGTAGCAGGTGGCAGAAAACATGGGAAGATTATTTCTTTGACATACCTTCTTGTAGAGTAACTTCAGCATGTATAGGTTTTAAGCTACTACTTAAATTGCACACACACATTAACATAATAGGAGTATAGTTACATAACCAAAGCATACCTGTAATTACCAGCCATCTCCAGTGAAACCAAGAAAACCAGTTAGGCACCTTAGGCATTTGTGAAAACTTATCTATGACATGGTGGATATTGTCCAACTGAACTTGAACAGTCTGAGAGAAATCAGACAAATTAAAACAACCCATTCCTGGGGACTGTTCACATCCCATATGTTCTTTTAACAGTAAATACT
Organism: Manis pentadactyla; assembly: GCF_030020395.1. Lineage (NCBI taxonomy): Eukaryota > Metazoa > Chordata > Mammalia > Pholidota > Manidae > Manis > Manis pentadactyla. Next base: position 20,610,501 of record NC_080027.1, on the reverse strand, counting down.
CTGTAGTTGTAAGATTTTGGAGCGCTACAGTTTGCACTTCTCCTAATTCTTGGTTGAGTTGCAACAGTATAGATCCAGTCAAATTTGTTGTTTTACTGTATGCACAGGCCAGCTTAGATATCGCCTTCATTCCCATGGCAAGTCCAGGAACTGGTGAGATGAGTGCATCTACAGCTGTAGCAGTGCGTGGATCTTTGTTGGGGTTTTTTGTTGATCATCTTCTGGCATGAGTCTTCCAGAGAGTGCTGATGTTGGAAGATTTTTTCATATTGTATCTTAGTTCATTTTCGGAGTAGCCAAATTAGGCTTTCATCCTCTGTATAAACAAAAACAGACACTTTGCCTAAACTTTTCTATGCCCTTTATTATCATTGTGTAGAACTCACTGGAGGTCACCAGACAGGAACTGCTTTTTTTTTTTATCATTAATCTACACTTACATGACGAATATTTTGTTTACTAGGCTCTCCCCTATACCAGGTCCCCCCAATATACCCCTTTACAGTCACTGTCCATCAGCGTAGCAAAATGTTGAAGAATCACTACTTGTCTTCTCTGTGTTGTACAGCCCTCCCCTTTCTCTCACCCCCCCAATGCATGCTAATCTTAATAACCCCCTTTTTCTTCCCCCCGTTATCCCTCCCTACCCACCCATCATCCCCAGTCCCTTTCCCTTTGGTACCTGTTAGTCCATTCTTGAGTTCTATGATTGTGCTGCTGTTTTGTTCCTTCAGTTTTTCCTTTGTTCTTATACTCCACAGATGAGTGAAATCATTTGGTATTTCTCTTTCTCCACTTGGCTAGTTTCACTGAGCATTATACCCTCCAGCTCCATCCATGTTGCTGCAAATGGTTGGATTTGCCCTCTTCTTATGGCTGAGTAGTATTCCATTGTGTTTATGTACCACATCTTCTTTATCCATTCATCTATCGAGGGACATTTAGGATGCTTCCAATTCTTGGCAATTGTAAATAGTGCTGCGATAAACATAGGGGTGCATTGGTCTTTCTCATACTTGATTGCTGCACTCTTAGGATAAACTCCTAGGAGTGCAATTCCGGGGTCAAATGGTAGGTCTGTTTTAAGCATTTTGATGTACCTCCATACTGCTTTCCACAATGGTTGAACTAATTTACATTCCCACCAGCAGTGTAGGAGGGTTCCCTTTTCTCCATAGCCTCGCCAACATTTGTTGTTTTTTGTCTTTTGGATGCCAGCCATTCTTACTGGTGTGAGGTGATACCTCATTGTAGTTTTAATTTGCATTTCTCTGATAATTAGCAATGTGGAGCATCTTTTCATGTGTCTGTTGGCCATCTGTATTTCTTTTTAGGAGAACCGTCATTTCAGTTCCTCTGCCCAATTTTTAGTTGGGTTATTTGTTTTTTGTCTGTTGAGTCATGTGAGCTCTTTTACATTCTGGATGTCAAGCCTTTATCGGATCTGTCATTTTCAAATATATTCTCCCATACTGTAGGGTTCCTTTTTGTTCTATTGATGGTGTCTTTTGCTGTACAGAAGCTGTTCAGCTTAATATAGTCCCACTTGTTCATTTTTGCTGTTGTTTTCCTTACCCGGGGAGGTATGTTCAAAAGAGGTCACTCATGTTTATGTCTAAGAGGTTTTTGCCTATGTTTTCTTCCAAGAGTTTAATGGTTTCATGACTTACATTCAGGTCTTTGATCCATTTTGAGTTTACTTTTGTATATGGGGTTAGACAATGGTCCAGTTTCATTCTCCTACATGTAGCTGTCCAGTTTTGCCAGCACCATCTGTTGAAGAGACTATCATTTTGCCATTGTATGTCCATGGCTCCTTATCAAATAATAATTGACCATATATGTCTGGGTTAATGTCTGGATGGTCTAGTCTGTTCCATTGGTCTGTGACTCTGTTCATGTTCCAGTAACAAATTGTCTTGATTACTATGGCTTTATAATAGAGCTTGAATTTGGGGAGTGAGATATCCCCTACTTTATTCTTTCTCAGGATTGCTTTGGCTTTTCGGTGTCTTTGGTGTTTCCATATGAATTTTTGAATTATTTGTTCCAGTTCACTGAAGAATGTTCCTGGTAGATTCATAGGGATTGCAACAAAGCTGTATATTGCTTTGGGCAGGATGGTCATTTTGACGATATTAATTCTTCTTTTCCGCGAGCATGGGTTGAGTTTCCATCTGTTAGTGTCCCCTTTAATTTCTCTTAAGAATGACTTGTAGTTTTCAGAGTATAAGTCTTTCACTTCTTTGGTTATGTTTATTCCTAGGTATTTTATTTTTTTGATGCAATTGTGAATGGAGTTGTTTTCCTGATTTCCTGATTTCTCTTTCTATTGGTTCATTGTTAGTGTATAGGAAGGCACCGATTTCTGTGTGTTGATTTTGTATCCTGCAAATTTGCTGTAATCCGATATCTGTTCTAGTAGTTTTGGGGTGGAGTCTTTAGGGTTTTTTATGTACAGTATCATGTCATCTGCAAACAGTGACAGATTAACTTCTTTTTTACCAATATGGATTTCGTGTATTTTTTTGTTTTGTCTGATTGGCATGGCTAGGACCTCCAGTACTATGCTAAATAACAGTGGAGAGAGTGGCCATCCCTGTCTAGTTCCTGATCTCAGAGGAAAAGCTTTCAGCTTCTCGCTGTTCAATATAATGTTGGCTGTGGGATTTTCATCGATGTTCTTTATTATGTTGAGGTACTTGAACTCTATTCCCATTTTGCTGAGAGTTTTTATCATGAATGGATGTTGAACTTTGTCAAATGCTTTTTCAGCATCTATGGAGATGATCATGTGGTTTCTGTCTTTCTTTCTGTTGATGTGGTGGATGATGTTGATGGACTTTCGAACGTTGTGCCATCCTTGCATCCCTGGTATGAATCCCACTAGGTAATGGTGTACAATTCTTTGGATGTATTTTTGAATTCGGTTTGCTAATATTTTGTTGAGTATTTTTGCATATACGTTCATCGGGGATTTTGTTTTGTAGTTTTCTTTTTTGGTTGGGTTTTTGCCTGGTTTTGTATTAGGGTGACGTTAGCTTCATAGAATGAGTTTGGGAGTATTCCCTCCTCTTCTATTTTTTGGGAAACTTTAAGGAGAATGGGTATTATGTGTTCCCTGTATGTCTGAAAAAATTCCGTGGTAAATCCATCTGGCCTGGGGGTCTTTTCTTTGGTATTTTTTTGATTACAGCTTAAATTTCGTTGCTGGTAATTGGTTTGTTTAGATTTTGTGTTTCTTCCTTGGTCAGTTTTGAGAGGTTGTATTTTTCTAGGAATTTGTCCATTTCTCCTATGTTTCCCAGCTTTTTAGCATATGGGTTCTCATAGTATTCTGCAGTAATTATTTGTATTTCTGTGGGGTGCGTCGTGATTTTTCCTTTCTCATTTCTGATTCTGTTGATTTGTGTTGACTCTCTATTCCTCTTAATAAGTCTGTCTAGAGACTTATCTATTTTTTTATTTTCTCAAAGAACCAGCTCTTTGTTTCATTGATTTTTGCTACTGTTTTATTCTTCTCAATTTTATTTATTTCTTCTCTGATCTTTATTATGTCCCTCCTTCTGCTGACCTTAGTCCTCATTTGTTCTTCTTTTTCCAATGTTGATAATTGTGACATTAGACCATTCATTTGGGATTCTTCTTCCTTTTTTAAATATGCCTGGATTGCTATATACTTTCCTCTTAAGACTGCTTTTGCTGTGTCCCACATTAGTTGGGGCTTTGTGTTGTTGTTTTCGTTTGTTTCCATATATTGCTGGATCTCCATTTTGATTTGGTCATTGATCCATTGATTACTTAGGAGCATGTTGCTAATCCTCCATGTGTTTGTGAGCCTTTTTGCTTTCTTTGTACAGTTTATTTCTAGTTTTATGCCTTTGTGGTCTGAAAAGTTCGATGGTAGGATTTCAATCTTTTGGAATTTACTGAGGCTCTTTTTGTGTCCTAGTATGTGTTCTATTCTGGAGAATGTTGCATGTGCACTTGAGAAGAATGTGCATCCTGTTGCTTTTGGATGTAGAGTTCTGTAGATGTCTATTACGTCCATCTGTTCTAGTGTGTTTTTCAGTGCCTCTGTGTCCTTACTTATTTTCTGTGTGGTGGATCTGTCCTTTGGAGTGAGTGGTGTGTTGACGTCTCCTAGAGTGAATGCATTGCATTCTATTTCCTCCTTTAGTTCTGTTTGTATTTGTTTCAGGTATGTTGGTGCTCCTGTATTGGGTCCATATATATTTATAATGGTTATATCCTCTTGTTGGAATGAACCATTTATCATTATGTAATGTCCTTCTTTGTATTTTGTTACTTTCTTTATTTTGAAGTTTGTTTTGTCTGTTACCAGAATTGCAACACCTGCTTTCTTCTCTCTGTTGCTTGCATGAAGTATCTTTTTCCATCCCTTGACTTTAAGTCTGTGCGCGTCTTTGGGTTTGAGGTGAGTCTCTTGTAAGCAGCATATGGATGGATCTTGCTTTTGTATCCATTGTATTACTCTGTGTCTTTTGATTGGTGCATTCAGTCCATTTACATTTAGGGTGATTATTGAAAGGTATGAATTTATTGCCATTGCAGGCTTTAAGTTTGTGGTTACCAAAGGTTTAGGGTTAGCTTCTTTACTATCTTACTGTCTAACTTAACTCGCTTGTTGAGCTATTATAAACACAGTCTGATGATTCTCTATATCTGTCCCTTCTTATTCCTCGTCCTCCCTTCTTCATATGTTGGGTGTTTTGTTGTGTGCTCTTTTTAGGAGTGCTCCCATCTAGAGCAGTCCCTGTAGGATGCCCTGAATAGGTAGTTTGTGGGAGGCAAATTCCCTCAACTTTTGCTTGTCTGGGAATTGTTTAATCCCTCTTTCATATTTAAATGATAGTCGTGCTGGATACAGTAGTCTTGGTTCGAGGCCCTTCTGTTTCATTGCATTAAGTGTATCATGCCATTCTCTTCTGGCCTGTAGGGTTTCTGTCGAGAAGTCTGATGATAGTGTGATGGGTTTTCCTTTGTAGTTGACCTTTTTTGTCTCTCTGGCTGCTTGTAATACTTTGTCCTTGTCTTTGATCTTTGCCATTTTAATTATTATGTGTCTTGGTGTTGCCCTCCTTGGATCCCTTGTCATGGGAGTTCTGTGTACCTCTGTGGTCTGAGAGGCCATTTCTTCCTGTAGTTTGGGGAAGTTTTTGGCAATTATTTCTTCAAAGACACTTTCTATCCCTATTTCTCTCTTTTCTTCTTCTGGTACCCCTATAATGCAGATATTGTTCTGTTTCGATTGGTCACAGCTCTCTTAAAATTCTTTCATTCCTGGAGATCCTTTTATCTCTCTCTGCATCAGCTTCTCTGCATTCCTGTTCTCTGTTTTCTAGTCCATTAATGGTCTCTTGCATCTCGTCCATTCTGTTTTGAATTCCTTCCAGAGCTTGTTTTATTTCTGTATTCTCCTTCCTTAGTTCTTGCATATTTCTCTGCAAGTCTATCAGCATGGTTATGAGTTTTGTTTTGAATTCTTTTTCAAGAAGATTGGTTAAATCTATCTCCCAGGTTCCTTCTCAGGGGAAGATGTAGCAGATGCCGAAGCTGTCTGGGTTAGTCTTGTCTGGATCATATTTTTTTGCCTTTTCATGTTGACAGGTGCTATTGACTGTCAGCTGGGAGGTCCAAACTTTTCACTTGCTACTGGCCTTTCTTTACTGGGACAACTGCGACCCCTAGTGGTTTGTGTTGGCTAATTGCGTGTAGGCTGGGTCTTTGTGTCTTGCCCGGCCAAAATGTAGGAATTTTCCTTTCTGTGGGCCTGTTTTGCCTTAGGTTGTTTCTCTGCTTTCACAGCGACTGGAGGGGTAACAGACGGGGAGGCTGTTTGGCTGTTCACCTCCGTGAGGTGTCTCTGAGATTTTGCCCATTGGGTTAGTTCGCCCAGTTTTCCCTGTAATTTCCAGCCACTGTGCTGTGACCTGTGTTGTTTCCGTCTAGCTGTTAAATCCCTGTCCCTTTAAGACTTTCAAAAAGCACTCGCTCTCTTTTGTCACAGGGGCATCAGCTTTGCCACCTGCTCAGAGGTCTTGCTGCCCTATTTCCGTAGTTTCCAGCCCTACACGCATGCACTGTGTCTTTGCTCTGGTGCGGGTGACTGGGGCTGGGTGTTTAGCAGTCCTGGGCTCCCTCTCCCTCCCGCCGGGAGCTGGGGGGAGGTGTGCTCGGGTCCCGCCAAGCCGAGGTTTGTATCTTACCCCTTTCACCAGGCGCTCGGCTCTCGCACGTGTGTATGTAGTCAGGCTATTGTCCTGTGTCTTCTGGTCTCTCTTTTAGGATTAGTTGTATTTGTTGTATTTTCAAAAATATACATGTTTTTGGGAGGAGATTCCCACCGTCCTACTCATGACACCATTTGGCTCTGCCTTATTATACATATTTTTAAGGGCAATTGCGCAAAATGAGAAAACATAGTTGCCATTTTTCAAACTATGTCATGCAAGGTGGTATGCATACTCCAACTTTAGAGAGTTTTACTACAGAAAAAAGATATATTTTGGACACAATGTTAAAAAGAGTTTCAGAAATTGTTTCATTTATTATATAGAAATTAAACATGGTAGAATCATTACAAGAACTGTCTTTGAAACCAAACCTTCCAGGATTTAGATTCTACATCTGCTACCCTTTTAGCTATGTCAGTCATTGAAACATTAATCATCAGTTCTCTCAATGCAAAATAAAAATAATAAATCCACTCCATAGAGTTACTGTAAAGATTATATCAGTTAATAGATGTATAACTTTTAAGACAGTACTTCTAAATATTAATCATATCATTAGAAAAACTTATATTCCTGCAATAAATTTGCAATGCACAATGTTTTTTTTTTAGAGAATATTCCCCGGTGTTTATATGTTATTTTTGGTTAATTTAAGTGACAAACAGAAACAGCTAAGGACAAACTTAGCACTTTAGCAACTTTGGGTTTAGAAAGGTATATGTTAACCTTGGAGAAAATTTGGAGAATATTGAAGAAATCAAGGAAATAGAAATGCCCTCTATTTCTGCTTTTATTATTTCTCAACAAATAAAACAAGTTATAAAGTTTTGTATGTGTTCTTCTAGATCTACAATTATGCATGCATTGTATATATTAAAATTATAAGCACAGTTAGTCATTTTCTGTATGCTTTTGCATCTTTCTGTATACACTTACTAGCTTAACCTTTGGTAATTATTTGGTCTATGAAACCTGAGATGAATGTGTTCTTAGAACTTGTAAAAATCCAGACTCTCAACTTGCCATGCTTAGGATGTGAAATATGTATTCATCAAGTTAAGAATCTGTGTGCAGAGATATCTCTTTGGTGGCTACCTGATAAACAGTTTACAGTCTTATCATTTCTGTCACATGTCAACAAGCTTCAGTAAAATTCCTCTCTGATGTATTTTTATGTATTTTTAATAACCATTGTCTTCTGATTTCTATAGGTTTGTTATGGTCATTAAAATAAATTCTTGAATTAAATGCATGACTCATTTGTTTTAAAATATTTAACAGAGACAGTTTGCAAAGCTAAGAAATGGCAATGAATTTAGATTTTGTGTCAGCCCATGAACTTTAGTCAGCTAGAGTACTAAAATACCCTTTTCAAAAAAAAGTTTCCTCTATATCATGTGGAGTTGCAGATTAATTATCTATTCATTGTTTGATTTTTCTGTTTCAACTTTTGTAACTAAAAAATTTTCATCTAAATAATAATGTTTATAAATTGTATTTTTTTTGAACTTCACATTGTTTTACTTGTATAACTATATTTTATTATTCTTCCTAAATACGGTTTAAATGTTTTGAAAACATGAAAAAGTGCAAAATATCTTTTAGGAGTTAAAATCTTAAAGAATTTTACTAATTCAAAACTGTCAAAAAGTCTCAAATCCCTTAAAAATGAATTATTTTTATCTACTTCACATATTAAAAATTTCCCTTATCATATGTCAATGTTATTTAAAATTATGCCTCATTTTCGCTTTGATATCCATTTTGTCCAGATGAAATATTTATAGCTACTGCTATATGTTTTTGTTTGCAATTAGAGATGAGTGTTTGATTAACATTTATTATTCAATTATATGCTTTGATGGCTCATTTGTCATCTCCTGTATGTCTTATGTCTTTTTTGTATAATTACCGTCTTTTTTCACATTTCTGGTTATATTTTTATAAGGTAGGTTTTCACCTTGTTTTCATTTATGCCTATTCCTATCTTTAGGCAAAGTATTTCATTCGTTTGTGACCAAAGATGGTCAACAGATTCTATGAATTTGTGGACAACACTTAAGGAAATACTAATTTAAGAAATTAGACTCTATTCATATTAAGACTGCACTATACTCATTATACCATAATTCAGAAAGCATGTTTATGTTATGACATACATGTAGTATAATCTAGAAGCAATGAAATGTGTAGATTATTTGCATTTTCCCTGTAATTACCCTCTTATATTAGTGCATATTTCATGTAAGTAATATGACATAATTTAAGACATATTTTTCTGGTTTATGTTTTTAAGGGAAATATTATTCAGTATAAATATGAAAGAAAATAAGACTAGAATAGAGCAAATATATGAACAGCTGCATTTGCTTCCAAATAATTGATAGATATGGTCATACCCTATTTCGCTGAGTGCTGACCATATGCCAGGTAATAATCCAAGGGTGTTAGATAAAAAGTTAACATAGTTTATCTACAGAACATAACTTTCATATAGTACTAGCAGTAACCAAACAGTAGTCTTATATAATGGAAGGTGAACTTTCTCTTTGTTAGGACAAAGACAAGAATGATCCTGGATTTCTCCTTCTATCTCACACACCTCACATCCAGCCAATCCACATGCTATGCTAAACACAGAATCTATCTGGAGTTTGACTACTTCTCAGCTCTTTCTCTGCTGCCACTCTGGCCCTGGATCCAACCTCTCAGTCCTGGAATTAGCCCTGCAGTTTCTAGCTTGTCTCTCTGTGTGACTTTGTCCCTCCTCACACTTATCTCAGTGTAAGAGCTGGACTGGCACTGTCATGCAGTGTGCTGGGGCCTGTTGCTCTTCACACATCCTACAAAGCTTCTCATCACACTCAGAATAAAAGCCAAACCTTTCCAAGAGCCCCCAGGTCCAAAGTGATCTCACCCCCACTCCTGAGCCATAATAACTCATTCCTTAGTGTTCTATCTGTCAGCCTCACTTTGCTTCCCCATGCGGCCCCTGAACTCTTCCTGAACACCTTAGAGCCCATACTGCCTAGGTGTTTTCTACTTTCTCCTCTTCATCCTACACCTTCCTTTGTGTAGATAACTGCATGCTGTTTTTTCTTGTTTTCTTCTGAGAACATTCCTTACCCCCTTATTTAATGTTGTACCTGTCTCATGTCTTTACAACGTTTGTTTCTCTTTACAAGCACTTTCACATAACATTTTGTGTATTTAACTTGTGCCATTTGTTTCTTCTCTGCCCCTGCTGCCTGTCATGTGAGCTCTGTGAACACAGGATTTGTATTTTGTTCAGTGTTGTATCCCCAGCACCTAGTAAGTGCCTCAGTAAAGGTATGTGAAGGATGAATTTTGCAGATGATGAAACCAGGGCACAGAGAGATTCAGTAACTGGCTCACTGTTCATCCATTTCAGTCTAGACAGTCCAGCGATGGAGTTCACAATCCTCTTCATCAAGAATTCTAATATTATCACAATTGAAGAAACGGAATCCATTATCACATTAAAGAAGGCATTGAGAAAAACATGAGGCTCTATTGAAAGTTATGCTTGCTGGCAGACATTATCCACAGCTGCTGCTAAAGGACAGTGTGATCTTGGCAGGACTAGCTAAATTTTCTCAAATATATAGGTATAGTCTTATTTACAAAAAGAGTAACTCTGTAATGGAGAGAACAATATATCAGGTGATAGTATAACCTGAGAAAATCTGTAATAGAGTAGAAGCTATCCTGTAAACAGAGCAGCTCAACAGAAATAAAGCAACATTGGTTATAAGTTGCAGAGTTTAGTTGACTTGGGTTTGTGAATGGCTGTTTTTCACAATGTAATTCTGCCTACTCTGCCTTTGCGTTGTTGAACTGTTTTCTCTCAGCTGTAGTTCTCTTTTGCATCCTGAATTGTTGAAGAAAATTCATCCAGCACTTCGTGCACATACAGTGTGAAAGAAAGGTGTGCTTTTTCATTTCATTTTGGAGTAACAATTCCCAAGTTATGTCTTACTGGTGAATTTCAAAGAATAATTCAATTTATTTAGTAGATATAGGATTTTTCAGGGTAACCTTACCTCATCAGTTTGAAACCCTGATTTGAATGGTAGAAGACTAAAATAATCCAGGAATGCTGGAAAAACCTGAGTTTTGTAAGAGATGTATATTTAATAACACTTTAGATAACGTTTTAATCCTAACAGAAAACTCTTCTCAAGAAGGTCATACACATAAATATACATTTACACATATATACATAATTGAAGTATTGATATACAATCTTCTATTAGTTTCATTATGTTAGTTTCATTAGCATACAACACAGTGATTCAACAGTTACCCATATTATTAAACCCTCACACCCACTAATGCAGGTATTATCTATCAGTATAGGAAGATGTTACAGAATCATTTGCTTTATTCTCCATGACAACTTAAATTATGATAGAGAATTTTTGTACCCTTTCATCTCCCTCACCCTCCTCACCCACCACTCAATGTATATTATAAGATGTTGTTGCTCTGAATACCTTGATTTTTTTAGAAGATAAAATTTGACCTATGACATAAACAATTATGTATATGTGAATATAAGCGTTTTTTGATGAAATTTGTATATGGATTCTAATGTCAAACATTTGCTTTTTCAATAAAGAAAGTGAAATCCAAGTCATACAGATGAGCAGCAGTAGTATAACTATAAATATTGAATATGGATCAGTATAAACATAGTCATAGATAGAGATATGGTACAGTTTACCTTCATTTTGTAAAATGCTGCTTTGAGTGATTAATGATTTATCTGGAAATATTGTAAGATATATGTAAAACAATTAAAACCAAGACAGTTACTTAAATAGAACTGACCACAGAAAAATAAAATGACACCCAACATTCTTTTCAGTTTCACTTAATGCTAAAATTGTATCTTTCTTATGAACTAAATTATCTTAAAAATATTTTTCATTGCCTATTTTAATATTTTTTTTAACAGAGTTCTTTTAAGTAGCTATGAAAATACATTGTACAAGGATTTAGTATGTATCTTTTTTTTATGATGGTTTCACATGAAAAACAATGTGGTTAGTACATTCATCCATATTATTGAGTCCCTCCCATATCCATTGCAGTCACTGCTCATCAGTGTAGTAAGATGCTACAGAGTCACTATCCGCCTTCTGTTTGCTACACTGGCTTCCACATGATCCCCCACACACAATGTGTGCCAATCATAATACCCGTTAATCCCTTTCTCCCTCCCTCCCCACTCACCCCACCATCCCTCCCCTTTGGTAACCATTAGTCTCTTCTTGGAGTCTGTGAGACTGCTCCTGTTTTGTTCCTTCAGTTTTGCTTCGTTATTTTACTCCATAAAAGAGAAAAATAGTTTGGGACTTGTCTTTCTCCACCTGGCTTATTTCACTGAGCATAATATCCTCCGGGTCCATCCACGTTTTTGCAAATGGTAGGATTTGTTTCTTTCTCATGGCTGAATAGTTTTCCATTGTGTATATGTACCACCTCTTCTTTATCCATTCATCTACTGATGGACACTTAGGTTGCTTCTGTATCTAGGCTATTGTAAATAGTGTTGCAATAAACATAGGGGTGCATAAGTCTTTTTGAATCTGAGAACTTGCATTCTTTGGGTAAATTCCTAGGAGTGGGATTCCTGGGTCAAATGGTAACTATTTTTAGTTTTTTGAGGAACCTCCATATTGCTTTCCTCAATGGTTGAACTAGCTTACATTCTCACCAGCAATGTATGAGGGTTCCCCTTTCTCTGCATCCTTGCCAGCATTTGTTGTTCTTAGTCTTTTTGATGTTGGACTCCTAACTAGTATGGGGTGATATCTAATTTCTCTGATGATTAGAGGTGTGGAGCATCTTTTCATGTGCCTGTTGTCAATCTGAATTTCTTCTGTGGAGAAGTGTTCAGATCCTCTGCCCATTTTTTAATCAGGTTATTTGCTTTTTGGTTGATACATGTGAGCACTTCATATATTTGGATGTCAACCACTTACCAGACATGTCATTTGTAAATATATTCTGCAATACTGTAGGATGCCTTTTTGGTCTACTGATGGTGTCCTTGGATGTATGAAAGCTTTTTAGTTTGATATAGTCCCACTTGTTCATTTTTGCCTTTCTTTCCTTTGCCTGGGGAGATATATTCTTGAAAAAGTTACTCATGTTTATATTCAAGAGAGTTTTACCTATGCTTTCTTCTAAAAGTTTAATGGTTTCATGACTTATGTTCAGGTCTTTGATCGATTTCGAGTATAATTTTGTCTATGGAGTTAGACAATAATCCAGTTTCATCCTCTTACATGTAGCTTTCCAGTTTTACAAACACCAGCTGTTTAAGAAGTTGTTATTTCCCCATGGTATATCCATGGCCCCTTCATCGTATATTAATTGACCATATATGCTTCGGTTAATATCTGGACTCTCTAGTCTGTTCCACTGGTCTATGGGGCTGTTCTTATGCCAGTATGAAATTGTCTTGATTACTGTGGCTTTGTAATAGAGCTTGAAGTTGAGAAGCATAATCCCCCTGCTTTATTCTTCCTTCTCAGGACTGCCTTTGCTATTTAGTGTCTTTTGTGGTCCCATATGAATTTTAGTACTATTTGTTCCAGTTCATTGAAGAATGTTGTCAGTATTTTGATAGGGATTGCATTGAATCTGTAGATTCCTTTAGGCAGGATGGCCATTTTGACAATATCAATTCTTCTTACCCAAGAGCATTGGATGAATTCCCATTTATTAGTGTCCTCTTTAATTTCTCCTAAGAGTGTCTTGCAGTTTTCAGGATATAGGTCTTTCACTTCCTTGGATAGGTTTATTACTAGGTATTTTATTATTTTTGATACAAATGTGAATGGAATTGTTTTCCTGATTTCTCTTTCTGCTAGTTCATTGTTAGTGTATAGGAATGCAAAAGATTTCTGTGTATTAATTTTGTATCCTGCAATTTGTTGAATTCAGATATTAGACCTACTAGTTTTGGAGTGGATTCTTTAGGGTTTTTCATGTACAATATCATGTGATCTGCAAACAGTGACAGTTTTAATTCTTCTTTACCAATTTGGATGACTTTTATTTCTTTGTGTTGCCTGATTGCTCTGGCTAGGAACTCCAGTACTCTGTTGAATTAAAGTGGAGAGAGTGGGCATCCTTGCCTTGATCCTAATCTTAAAGGAAAAGCTGTCAGCTTCTTGCTGTTAAGTATGATGTTGTCTGTGGGTTTGTCATGTATGTCCTGTATTATGTTGAGGTACTTGCCCTCAATACTCAATTTGTTGAGAGTTTTTATCATGAATGGGTGTTGAATTTTGTCAAATGCTTTTTCGGTATCTATGGAGATGATCATGTAATTTTTGTCTTTCTTTTTTTGATATAATGGATGATGTTGTTGGATTGTTGAACATTGTACCATCCTGGCATGAATCCCACTGTATTATCCTCTTGATGTACTTTTGAATTCAGTTTGCTATTTTTTTTGACTATTTTTGCATCTATGTTCATCAGAGATGTTAGTCTGTAGTTTTCTTTTTTTGTGGTGTCTTTGCCTGGTTTTGGTATTAGGCTTCATAGAATGAGTTTGGAAGTATTCCCTCCTCTTCCATTTTTTAGAAAACTTTTAGGAGGATGGGTATTATGTCTTCTCTAAATGTCTGATAAATTTCAGCGGTGAAACCGTCTGGCCCGAGGGTTTTGTTCTTGGGTAGTTTTTCGATTACCGATTCAATTTCATTGCTGGTAATTGGTCTGTTCAGATTTTCTCTTTCTTACTATTTCGGTCTTGGAAGGCTGTACTTTCCTATAAAGTTGTCCATTTCTTCTAGGTTATCCAGTTTGTTAACAGATAAGTTTTCATAGTATTCTCTTATAATTTTTTGTATTTTCATGGTGTCCATAGTGATTTTTCTTTTGTCATTTCTGATTCTGTTTATGTGTACAGACTCTCTTTTTTTTCTTTATAAGTCTGGTTTATTTTTTTTGTTTTCTCAAAGAACCAGCTGTTGGTTTCACTAAGTTTTCTATTGTTTTGTTCTTCTCAATTTCATTTATTTCTTATCTGATCTTTATTAATGCCCTCCTTCTACAAACTTTGGGTCTTATTTGTTCTTCTTTTTTCAGTTTCAATAATTGTGAATTCAGACTAGTCATCTGTGATTGTTCTTCCTTCTCTAAATAGGCCTTTATTGCTATATATTTTTGTCTGAAAAATGCCTTCACTGCATCCCACAGATGTTGGTGAATTATGCTGTTGTTTTCATTTGTCTCCATATATTTTTTGATCTGTTTTAATTTGGTCAGTGATCCCTTGAATATTTAGGAGCATGTTGTTAAGTCTCCATGTGTTTTTGAGCCTTTTTGTTTTCTTTGCACATTTTATTTCTAGTTTCATACCTTTCTGATCGGAGAAATTGGTTGGTACAATTTCAATCTTTTCAAATTTACTGAGGCTCTTTTTGTGGCCTAGTATGTGGTCTATTCTGAAAAATATTCCATGTGCATTTGAGAAGAATGTGTATCCTGCTGCTTTTCAGTGGAGTGTTCTATATATGTCTGTTAGGTCCGTCTGTTCTAATGTGTTGTTCAATTAACTTTACTTACCCTCTGTCTTCTTATTTCCTGTGTGTTTGATCTGTCTTTTGTAGTGAGTGTGTATTGACGTCTCCTAAAATGAATGCATTGAATTCTATTTCCCCCTTTATCTCTATTAGTATTTGTTTCACATATGTAGGTGCTACTGTGTTGGGTGCATAGATATTTATAATGGTTTTATCCCCTTGTTAGACTGACCCCTTTATCATTATGTAATGTCTTTTGTTTTCTCTTCTAACTTTCTTTGATTCAAAGTTTATTTTGTCTGATATGAGTACTGCAACACCTTTTTTTCTCCCTATTATTCATATGAAATATCTTTATCCATCCCTTCACTTTTAGACTGTGTATGTTTTTGGCTTTGAAGTGAATCTCTTGTAGGTGGCATATAGATGGATCATGCTTTTTATCCATTATGCAACTCTATGTCTTTTGATTAGTGCATTCAGTCCATTTACATGTAAGATGATTATCGATAGATATGTACTTATTGTCATTGTAGGCTTTGTATTTGTGGTTACCAAAGGTTCAAGGGCAGCTTCTTGGGCAGCTTCTTTACTATCTAGCAGTCTATCTTAACTCACTTATTATGCTCTTATAAACAGTCTGATGATTTCTTTGTCTCTACCTTCTTTTTCTTCTTCCTCCACTCTTTATATGTTAGTTATCATATTCTGTACTCTTTGTGTATCCCTTGACTGACTTTGTGGGTAGTTGATTTAATTTTGCATTTGGTTAGTATTTAGTCTACTTCCACTGCTCTGGTTTTATTTTCTCTGGTGACAGCTATTTGGTTTTAGGCACACCTCCATCTAGAACAGTCTCTTTAAAATACACTGTAGAGATGGTTTGTGGGAGGTAAAATCCCTCAACTTTTGCTTATCTTGGATTTGCTTAATCCCTCCTTCAAATTTAAATGATAATCTTGTTGGGTAGAGTATTCTTGGTTCTAGGTCCTTCTGTTTCATTGCATTGAATATATCATGCCACTCCCTTCTGGTCTGTAAGGTTTCTTCTGAGAAGTTTGATGATTGCCTGATGAATTTTCCTTTGTAGGTGATCTTTTTCTTTCTCTGGCTGCTTTTAATACTCTGTACTTGTCCTTGATCTTTGACATTTTAATTATTATATGTGCTGGTGTTTTCCTCCTTGGGTGCCTTGTGTTGGGGGATCTGTGGACTTTCATGGCCTGAAAGACTATTTCCTTCACCAGATTGGGGAAGTTTTCATCAATTACTTCTTCAAAGACACTTTCTATCCCTTTTTCTCTCTCTTCTTCTTTAGGTACCCTTATAATGTGAATATTGTTCCATTTGGATTGGTCACACAGTTCTCCTAATATTCTTTCTTTCCTAGAGATCCTTTTTTCTCTCTCTGCCTCAGCTTCTCTGTATTCCTGTTCTCTGATTTCTATTCCATTCACTGCCTCCTCTACCTCACCTAAGCTGTTTTTAAAAACCTCCATTGTTTGTTTCATTTCAGTTATCTCCCTCTTGAATTCATCCCATAGCTCTTGAATCTTTTTCTGTACCTCCATTAGCATGCTTATCACTTTTCTTTTGAGTCCTTTTTCAGGAAGATTAGTGATTTCCTTCTCACCGAGCGAGCCCTCTTTCTGGTGTTTGAGGAATTTTAGATTGAACCAGGTTCTTCTGCCTTTTCATAGTCCTGTTGCAGTGGGAGTTGTTGTCGGTGAGTGGGGTGGGTGTCGCCTGGGAGGTCAAAGTCTCTTCCTGCTTTCTAGTCACCATGTCTGTTTCCGCTGTCTGTGCTGGTTAACTGTGTGCAAGGAGCAACCTTAGGGTTAATCCCCTAAACTGCCTTGGGCAGCATGGCCCTCGGGATGGCCTACGGTGATGACAGTGGTCACAGGTGAGCAGCATGTGTTCTGCCACAATAACAAACCCCCTTATGCTTCACGGACTCTAAGCCAGTCTACACTGTCTGTGCTGGCCAACTTCACATAGGAAGCATCCTTGGAGTCTGGGCAGGTTTACTGTGCACTGGGAGAAGCCTCTGTGTTAAGCTGTGTAGTTGCTGTTAGCAGGGTTGCCTTCAGGCTCTTTTTCAGCAATTGTGGGAACAGCCTATTTGCACATAGTTGCCGGCTGGGGAAAAGGAGAGGCAGGCTGCTTGTCACAGTGAGGGGCTTCAGGGTCTGCATTTCCAACCAAGGTGATAGGATGCCTGAAGCTCCTGGAAGTTTCCAGCCCGCTGGGCTGAATGTGTCAGGACGATTTTGTCCACCTGTTCCTTCTCCCAAACCTTTGTCCCCTTAGCAGCCCTCTGAATCTTGAGAGGTCCCTTAAAGTACCTACTTTTCTTTCATCCCAGAGCAGCTGGTTGTGGGGACCTGTTCACAGTCTTAGTCTCAGACTCTGCCTTTCTGTCCCGCCAATCTCCAGAGCACCATGTAATGTGGGTCTGTGCTCTCAGGGTAGATTTCTAGGGCTGGGTATTTAGCAGTCCTGTACTTCTACTACCTCCCCACTCTGATTCTTTTCCTCTGGCTCGTGATCTGGGGTTGGGGCAGTGCTCAGGTTCCACCGGGTTGTAGCTTTTTACCTTTCCTTTTTCCATGAGATGTTGACTTCTCCCAGATGTAGACTGGCTGCTGTACTGTTATTTCTAGTCACTCTTGGGAATAGATTTACTTGCAGTATTTTCAAAATATATTTGGTTTGGGAGGAGATTTCTGCCACACTACTCATGTCACCATCTTTTTCTCTCCCCTGAAATTATGAATTCTTAATCATCTATATGTTTTTCTACATTTAAAATTGAATGCTGAAAATGGGAGAAATAAGAAATGTAAGAAACATGATTTTTCTTTCAGAATATTAGACTTAATTATATATTGTCAACTTTGGATTCAATTTAATGAGAACTAGGTATCCATTATCTAAAAGGAACAAATAAGTTCATAAAAATCAGTAATTAAAAATATAACAACAGTTAAACCATATTTGATCTTAGACATAAAGCAATTTTCAAGGGAAAAAACAAAAAAATAAAAGTTAGGAGGTATAGAAAAAACAAGTTTTCTCTACATAGTCCCGTAGTAGATCAAGTTACGAGGAAAAATGCTACCTGACCCTGTATTCAAAGTTCCACTATTAACCTATAACATAGCACAAATTGAAGGACATATTTTATTATAGTTATTTATTATACCTATTTAAAAAAATTTTTTAATATATCTACCCATAGGAAAGTTAAATCAGTTCCAAGGGCACATAATCGGATACTAACAACACTCTGTACATTATTTAAATTCATAACACAGTCAAGCCCCAGATCTAATACATTGGCATAGATCCCGTCTGGAAGGAATCCATTTGGATTAGAAATATTGACGGAAGGGAAGAAAGCACATATCAGTAGTCTTCTGGGAAAGGCAAAGTCAGGATTTTCTAGAACTATCAGTATCAGGAGTAAACATTGCACAGACTTATGGAAACCTTAAAGCATAGGCAACAAGAAATACTCGTATGAGACATCAGAGAGGAAGGAAGTTCGATTTCGATTGATTCTGCCAGAGATAAAATACCAACAAAACAAATTAGAGCCCTTGAACCACTAATTCAAATTAACAGAATATTACAAGTTTCTCTAACACAATATAATGCTTTCAATAGATCATTTTATTTGAAAAAAATCTTAATGAATTGATTAGAAAAGACACAAATACATTTTTATTCTTATTTTTTAAGAGGGGAAAAATGCAACGGGGAGGTTTGACATTAATATCAAACAAAGGCAGGCTCAGACAAGAGTTCATGTACATGAAATAAAAATAGAAATGAAGAAATAAAAAGTGATTTATGATGGAACCAATCTATGTTTTAATGCCATTAGGAGTCACAAGAAAAAGTTCAACCCTAATAACAGTTCATGCCAACCATTCACTAATCTATCTGGGACAAGAAAAACTAAATAAGATTTGGAATCTGAAAACATGTGTTCCTCCCCCAGCTTCATATTTAAAAGCCATGGGTGATATTGGACTTTCTCTCCAAAGTTTACTTCTCTTTCAAATAGCAATATATTTAAATAACAAAGTAGATACGGTAATATACAGCCAGGGAGATAAATTAAATATGTGAAGCAGTAAATATTTAAAATGATTTCCTGTAAATATATCCATTTTTATCAATTTAAGATGCCCATTTAATTGAAATTTTTCTCACATGTATTTATTTTTTTAAAATAGCAAATATAGGACAAACATGCTGGTGTTAAAAATAAATCATTGAAAACCTTAGTGAACCAGAACTTTGAACCAGATATTTCATTCTTGAACTACATGTAATATATTTATTTTATAATTGTTTATGTGCACTTAAACATTTGTCTATCAGGCAAACCCAGTGAATTATATTATGTTATGGTTTTTCCTCTGCACATTCTTTATGGGTATAATCCAGAAAAAAAAGACAGTAAAGGAGTTTTGGGAATAGTATGATCTGTTAAGAACAACAAAAAACCCAAACCCAAAACACACCCATAACACCACCATCACATTTGTCACATTGCAGGGACCTTAATCTTGTTTTCGAAAATTAAGATAATAAAAATTTATAAATGTTAGACACTTCAGTTTCTCATAACATTGTCATTTTTGGTGGCAATGACTAAATCACTACCAGTACACATGGAAAGGCCTCAGAGTTATACTGAGAAAATGACTATGATTCTTGAGGAATTTAATCGTATAAGGTCAACTTTTATAATTAATGTAAAGTCACTTCCAAAAAATATGACTTTAGTAGATGGCAGGATATTCCAGATACCCCAGACTCAGACTTGAAACAGTGTTTGCAAAGGAAGAGAGAAATACAAAGCCATTCATTGACCTGGAGGAACAGACTTTTGTGCACATTAACTTTCACCTAAAGAGCAACTCTCAGCGCTAGTTAAGTCCCAAAGGCAAGATTCAATCCCAGGTCTTCCTGAGTTTCACCGTTTTCTGCCTCGTATTATACCAAGGCTTCATTCTGCCTCTGACATCCCCCTTCACCACCTCTGCTGAAATAAAACAAAAACGTGATTTGTTACTTGTTTGCATATTTTTTAGCATTTAAGACTAGAGAAACATGAAATAGGTGATGGGGATTCTACGATACATAGGTGGCAAAATAAACTTAAAAGAAGTATTATTTTCTTCATTATATCAAAATATAAGCCCCCAGACAGTTGAATAGGTCAATGTGTTCTTGTCCTCTATGGATAAATTTCCTGATAGTCTTCTTCCATCAGGAACATGAAAACTTTTACTCGATTTGGAGCATTCCCATCGCTTCTACAGACAGTAATTCAGTATTTAACATTTTCTTTATTTTACTCCAGCAAGTGCTTTTCAGTTCTTAGACTCTTCATGAATCATATTTGTGATGAAAATACTTTATTCACCAATGCAATAGGCAACAACTAAAGGGTTTAGTATTGGGCATCTCATAATGTTTTGGCCGTAATATTTTAGGTACTACATCCTAAATGATCTGAAAGTTTCTCTTACCAGTGGAACAGCAAATGCAGACTTAGGTCCTTGACAAATATGGTTCATTTAGTTGGTTTTATTTACTTACTCAACTGCTGATAAAGCCCATAGGAGATGATGCTCCAAGGGGAACAGCTCCAGTTATCTTCTGGTTCAGAATAGCAACATGGTTTACCCCATAGTAAAAAAGCAAAATATGTCATAATAATGTGCTACATTTTGATATTTATAAAGTGTATAGTTATTTGGCCTCTGGTCTAAAAGGCTGCCTTACGAAAAAAAAGTATATATATGATTTGACACTTGATAAGAAATCTTATGATAGGAGACACACTCATATACTAGCTGTGGTTGGAGCACTAACTTCTCTGAGAACCACTTTCCTCATGGTGACAATGGAAGTCTTTTTCTACTGCCACACATCAGTATGCATGGTAATTATAGTGATGTAAATCCTCAGTGTATCTCTTGCAGAGTCTACCAGATTGGTTTACAATCAAATTCATTACACTTTTCCTCTGTTCAAATTATAAAGCTTGTGTTTTAAATGAATAAACACAACTTGACTTTATTGGAAGATTATTTTTCAAGGTTATAAGAAAAGTAAAGAAAATGCAAAAGAAATGTGTAGGAGACACCAAAAGTTTAGACTTCTATAAGACGTTTTAAGTCATATAATCTTGCATTCTTCTTTTTCAAAATTGTTTGACTACCTTCATTCCTTTGCCTTTTTGTATAAATTTTAGCATCACGTTGCCAAATTCTGTAAAAATGTCTGTTTCATTTATGTTGAGGTTGCATTGTACAGATCATTTGGGATTATGTTTAATTTAAGATCATTTGTTCACAATTGGGCAGCCTATTAATATCATCTTCCTTCCTTTTTGTTCTTCTTTGCTTAGTTTCTTCTAAAATTCAAACTCTTTGACCAACATTCCCAATCTACTAATTTAGACTCTCTGGGTATAGATCTCAGGCATATATGTATTTTTCACAATTTTTTAAATAACTTGTGTTACTACATAGCTAGGTACTGGTCTGTAGATTGGTATTTAGGATTCCCAAAACAAGACCCTATACAACTAAAGTATTTTGACCATCACCCCTTCTAGATCTCTGGTATTCTAACATTTTATTACATATTACAGTTACCTGTATATTATCCCATATCTGCTGTCAATACTTCCTATTCATGCATTTATATATTATCTCCCTTTTAAACTCTTACTGAGCTTAAATATATCTCTCACTATCACTTAGAAGTATACCAATTTGAAGTGAAATAAGTGTAATAATCTTTACTAAATGTTTATAAATTCCTTCATAGCTCATACTTTCATATTATTTCATTAGATATATGTTTACAGGATACTGTGAGAAGTTATATATAACAGGTTATATTCCCAAGAAGAAAAAACTGGATTTTAGAGAACTCAATGCTATTTAGTATCAGAGTTATTTAGTATCACACAGCTATTTAGTATCACAGCTGGACTATTTCCTGTATCTTAGATTTCTTTTCCAGCTCTGTGCATACTCTTTAACCATTGATCACTTTATATTGGAGGCCAAAGTGCACTCATGTATTCATTTTTATTATTCAGTTCATTGCTCCAGAGCCATTCACACATTTACTATGGAAAAAAACAAAATTATCTTGTTACTTTCCTGTCCCAGAAGATAGTATGTTATCTCCTTGGATCATCCCTGTGGACTCCATAAAGTGCTCAAGAACATGGTATAAGAGTTCAGTGTTTAATATTCATAGCACATCTTAATTAAGTGAGCAGTTCATTTCCACAGGTAAGAGGAAAGTGGGTTTTTTGAATCCCTTACAAAATGTTTCAGAAGTTATAACCTTGAATTTCAAACTAGATTCTATGTTTTAATATTTCAATCTGAGACACAAATTTCTAGTTAACTCAAAGTCAAATTAAAATCAAATGAAGGACTTCCACGGATAAAAAGAAAGACTCCCTGCATATTTAGGTCGATAGATTAGTCAGTTAGAAATTTTCTTTAATTAACTTGGAAGGTAACAGAACAAAGGTAGTAGAAACAAGGGACTATATTTCAAATTTAGGAAAATTAATAAATGGAGAAAAAATTACCTATCAACCATATACTATCAGGTATGTGCCATTTGGGGAACTCAAGGTTTTTTCTCATGGAGGTATATAAGTGAATTTTAAATTAATTTTGTTAGTTAGCTAATTGATTAAGAAGCCACTTCATTTTATTTTAAAATCATGCTCTGTTAAAGCTTGATGACTTTATAGAATTCAAGCACATGAGTATGTCGTTTTGTATTGTTTCTAGGAAATACCATTTCCAGAATTATGGCATATCACAAGGGATGTGCAATATGGTAGAGTGGAAATAGCTTAAAGTGTGGGACAGAAAAACCTGGTCTTAAATTCTGTCTCTGCTAGCTACCTAATCATATGAATTTGCTTAGAGTATAGGTCAGGCTGCTTCTCAGTTTCCTCATCCATAAAGAGATGCTGAATTATTTCCTTTGCAGGTCACGATGCAGTTTACATACAGTGACATGCCCAGAATTTCTAGCTCCTAGTAGCCACTTATTAACATGTATTCGCTGCCATCGTTCCTTTCATTATTTCCAAGCTTAGTGTTTGCAACATTGTTCTCACAGTTGTACAGTCTTCTGACTGCATGTGCATGGTAGTTGAGGTACCGATTTAATTTTCGTCATCTAAACTGGCCTGTTTTGTTCACTCAGTGTCTGTATTTTTGTCTTTCTAGACTCTAAGTCTCTATCTCTTAAAGTGAACTAATCTAGATATAAACACAAGCCACTATCATTTCCTTGAATACTGGTTGGCAAAAACCTGTTTGAAGAGCATCTTGGATGAAATAAATAAACCCCATATTTTTTTGCCTATCTTTCCTCCAATTCCCTATAGCAGAGTAGATAATTGCTCTAATGGGACATAATTTGGATTAAAAAATATCTTCATTCATAAACTACAGATAAAATCAGAAGAAAAGAATTACAAGAAAATTAGTATGGACAAAATTATCAGGAGAAGTCATATTTCATATGTATGCATCCTTCATATACAACTAACACTTTAATAAAACATTTTAGTGCATCTCATAAGTAAGCAGTCTGTAATCAGACCATGTTCATATAGTTGAACAAGACATACACAAAAATTTTGGTTAATCTTAAATTATTTAGTTTGAAGGACAAAGTTACTTCGCCAACATCATGCTAGTGCTAAATCTAATATTTTAATACAAGGTTTCAGAGTCCAAATAGAGCCTTTGTTTTCCACAGATATAACATCTTAACTACATTAATTAAAGGTTAGTGTTGTAATATCCCTGACATTTCTCGTGTTTCTATCAGCTAGTGTGCATTTTATAACGCATTCTTTCAGTAGACCACCTATTGGTTCATTTTTCAAAATTTGCTTGCATATATGTATTTCTTTTCACTGTGATGCTTCCTTTCTGCCCAATTCCTGTTTGGTCCCAGATTCTCTTCAGTAATATATTTTTTACATATTTCACGGATTCTTGATAGAAAGAGAAAGAAAATGAAATATGAACAAAGAGAGAATATGAAAAGAATTTCAAACAAATGAATTTTTTCGTGATGCCCAACTAACATTATTAATACATATTTATATTGAGGGTCTTATGTTATTTTAGTGATGTGTAACCATTAAAAATAAACTAGAAATTATTATAAAGCTTTTGTGTATGTGTCCTCATGAGTAATATTTGAGTTGGCTGAATTTCTGCAGAAGTCAAAATTTAGCCTATAGATTTTTTTTACTCTAAGATTCTCTAAATATTAAATGAGCATTTTGTTTGTTTGTTTTCTCCATATTTAAAGAAGCTATTTATTTTCTGTATTAGAAAAGCAATCTTCCACATGGCTCTGGAAGAAATTTCTGGAAAAATAAAGACATATAACTTTCTTCTTCTAAGAATAGTTTTAAACTGATTTGCTCATACCTTCTTGATGTAGTTCTCAGTATGACAAAATGTAGTGTATTTATGTCATGAATATAAGTCATTTTTTGGTCCTGACCTTATGAAAGGCAGATATTTAACTTCTTTAAATACATTTGGTCTGTGATATACTGGAGGAAAATCAAGAACCTTGATCCTAAATATGGCAAGTACAATATTTAATTTCGTATCAATTATGGAGATTTTTATTACATAGTTAAGGTGCAGCTGACTCTTAAACTGTTTTTTAATTGTTGTATAGTTTCCATTCTTTATACTTTACTGAATAGGAAATTGACAGCATAGGTAAATACATTGTGGCTTACATAGTGATTTTATTCTTTTAGCCATAGCTTCTATAAACAATTATTTTATCAGGTTTTTTTATTTTATAACAATTTAAAAACTCTCTAAGAAACTATATTTAAAAATTGCCATGATTTATTTTTGACAGAAATATACTTAAGGTCTTCACAGGGATAATGAGTATAACATATGAATAGAGAAAGATCTTGCATCCATATTATGTTGAAATTCGCAAAACATTAGAAGTATAACAAACTGTGGAGGGCCAAATGGACAACCTAGAGATATGTGTATCAAGAAAGAAAACTAAGAAGCAACACAAAACTAAACAAAAAATAATGCTGCGTTTTTGTTTGCAGGCAAGGTACATCTGCCTCCCAAATCTGTTGTCTGTTCATCAATGATCTGGAAGTATTAGTGGAAGACGATAATAGCCAAAAATGAGAACCAAAAATGGGTTAGTCAGAAAAAGCCACATTGTATAAGAAGTTGAAATGAAGTGTAACATCCCATATTGTAGCCTTTAGGAATACTTCAGAATTAAATAATTTTCACAATGTTATTCTTATTAAAATATATTCCATCTTATGATATACATGTGGATGCTCCCATTTAAACAATTGTGAACATTAAGGAAAGGAACTGCATGCACACTGTAGGAAAACTAGAACCAATATTCAGGTGTCCAATTTTTAATATACTATTTTCAGATTTTAAAAGCCCTATATTCATTTATCTTGGTGAATTTTAAGGTAATGCAATATGAAAACAGATGGTAATAAATAAAACAAAAAATAAACTGGAAATTAATCCATTTATTAGCATATATTTTAAACTTGAAAAATTTTGTTAATAACTTAATAAAATATTTTCTTTAATTTATTACACAGGGTAAAGCATCCATTTGGACCAAAATTCATCACTGCCTATTCCTACATTGCCAAGGATTTCAACATGACCTGCTAAGAAACAGATATGAGGATACAATAGGGCAGATACTATTTTTAAAAATATTGACTTAAAAATCTATAAATAAAAACTGAGATGTCAGAGTTGACATCAGACTTAGCTTTACACAGGATTCAGTGGAAAAATGTGACTGATGTCACCACATTTATACTGATGGGCTTCACAGATGATTTTGAGATGAACGCCTTCCTATTTTTGCGATTTTTAGCAATCTATTTTTTAACTCTGGCCGGAAATTTGGGACTGGTTTTCTTAGTCATTGGGGATTCCCGGCTCCATAACCCGATGTACTATTTCCTGAGTGTGTTATCATTCCTGGATGCCTGCTATTCCTCAGTTGTCACTCCAAAAATTTTGGTCAGTTTCCTAGCAGAGAATAAAGCCATTTCATTCTTTGGATGTGCAGCCCAGATGTTTCTTTTTGTTACTTTTGGAACCACAGAGTGCTTTCTGTTGGCAGCAATGGCATATGATCACTATGTAGGAATATACAACCCTCTCCTGTATTCAGTGAGCATGTCACCCAGAGTCTATGTTCCCCTTATCATTGCTTCCTATGTTGAGGGCATCCTGCACGCTTCTGTACACACCGTGGCCACATTTAGCCTCTCCTTCTGTGCATCCAATGAAATCAGACATGTCTTCTGTGACATCCCTCCTCTCCTCGCTCTTTCTTGCTCAGACACTCACACAAACCAGCTTCTACTCTTCTACTTTGTGGGCGCCATTGAGATGGTTACTATCCTGATTGTGCTGATCTCCTATGGCTTCATTCAGTTGGCCATTCTGAGGATTCATTCCACTGATGGGAGGATAAAAGTCCTTTCTACGTGTGGTTCTCATATAACTGGAGTGACAATTTATCATGGAACGATCCTCTTCATGTATGTGAGACCAAGTTCCAGCTATGCGTTGGACCATGATATGATAGTATCAGTATTTTACACCATTGTGATTCCCATGCTAAATCCCATCATCTATAGTTTAAAGAACAAAGATGTAAAAAAGGCAATGAAAAGAATGTTTGAAGAATTGGTTTATCAATTAATTCTATATTTCACACTGACCAATCGATTGAAACAAATTAAGAATAATGTTCATTGTCTCAATACCAAATCATAAAGACTTTCCTCTAGTTTATTTGTGTGTTTCTATCATTGATAGGTATTTTGTTGTTATTGTCATTAATCTACAATTACATGAGGAACATTATGTTTACTAGGCTTCCCCTACCCCAAGTCCCCCCCACAAACCTCATTACAGTCACTGTCCATCAGCATAGTAAGATGCTGTAGAATCACTACTTGTCTTCTCTGTGCTGCAAAGCCCTCCCCTTTTCTCCCAACCCCCACATTATACATACTAATCATAATAGCCCCTTTCTTCTTCCCCACCCTTATCCCTCCCTACCCTCTCATTCTCCCTAGGATCTTTCCCTTTGGTAACTGTTAGTCCATTCTTGGGTTCTGTGATTCTGCTGCTGTTTTGTTCCTTCAGGTTTTCTTTTGTTCTTATACTCCACAGATAAGTGAAATCATTTGGTATTTGTTTTTCTCCGCTTGACTTATTTCACTAAGCATAATACCCTCTAGCTCCATCCATGTTGTTGCAAATGGTAGGATTTGTTTTCTTCTTATGGCTGAATAATATTCCACTGTGTATTATGTACCACATCTTCTTTATCCATTCATCTACTGATGGACACTAAGGTTGCTTCCATTTCTTGGCTATTGTAAATAGTGCTGCGATAAACATAGGGGTGCGTCTGTCTTTTTCAAACTGGAGTGATGCATCCTTAGGGTAAATTCCTAGAAGTGGAGTTCCTGGATAAAATGGTAAGTCTATTTTGACTATTTTGAAAAATCTGCATATTGCTTTCCACAATGGTTGAACTAATTTACATTCCCACCAGCAGTATAGGAGGGTTCCCCTTTCTCCACAACCTTGCCAACATTTGTTGTTGTTTGTCTTTTGGATGGTAGCCATCCTTACTGGTATGAGATGATATCTCATTGTGGTTTTAATTTGCAATTCTCTGATAACTAGCAATGTGGAGCATCTTTTCATGTGTCTGTTGGCCATCTGAATTTCTTCTTTGGAGAACTGTCTGTTCAGCTGCTCTGCCTAGTTTTTAATTGGATTGTTTGCTTTTTTTTGTTGAGGTGTGTGAGCTCTTTATGTATTTTGGATGTCAAGCCTTTATCTGATCTGTCATTTACGAATATATTCTCCCATACTGTAGGGTACCTTTTTGTTCTATTGATGGTGTCCTTTGCTGTAGAGAAGCTTTCAGCTTAATATAGTCCCACTTGTTCATTTTTGCTTTTGTTTCCCTTGCCTGGGTAGATATGTTCATGAAGAAGTCGCTAATGTTTATGTCCAAGAGACTTTTACCTATATTTTTTTCTAAGAGTTTTATGGTTTCACGACTTACATTCAGGTCTTTGATCCATTTCGAATTTAGTTTTGTGTATGGGGTTAGACAGTGATCCAGTTTCATTTTCTTACATGTAGCTGTCCAGTTTTTCCAGCACCATCTGTTGAAGAGACTGTCATTTCCCCGTTGTATATCCATCGCTCCTTCATTGAATATTAATTGACCATATATGTTTGGGTTAATGTCTGGAGTCTCTATTCTGTTCCACTGGTCTGTGGCTCTGTTCTTGTGCCAGTAGCAAATTGTCTTGATTACTATGGCTTTATCGTAGAGCATGAAGATGGGGAGTGAGATCCCCACCACTTTATTCTTCTTTCTCAGGATTGCTTTTTCTATTCGGGTTCTTTGGTGTTTCCATATGAATTTTTGAACTATTTGTTCCAGTTCGTTGCAGAATGTTACTGGTAATTTGATAGGGTTTGCATCAAATCTGTATATTGCTTTGGGCAGGATGGAAATTTTGACAATATTAATTCCTCCTAGCCAAGAGCATGGGATGAGTTTCCATTTGTTAGTGTCCTCTTTAATTTCTCTTAAGAGTGTCTTATAGTTTTCAGGTTATAGGTCTTTCACTTCTTTGGTTAGGTTTATTCCTAGGTATTTTATTCTTTTTGATGCTATTGTGAATGGAATTGTTTTCCTGATTTCTCTTTCTATTGGCTCATTGTTAGTGTATAGGAAAGCCACAGATTTCTGTGTATTAATTTTGCATCCTGCAACTTTGCTGTATTCCAATATCAGTTCTAGTAGTTTTGGAGTGGAGTCTTTAGGGTTTTTTATGTAAATATCATGTCATCTGCAAATATTGACAGTTTGACTTCTTCTTTACCAATCTGGATTCCTTGTATTTCTTTGTTTTCTCTAATTGCCATGGCTAGGACCCCCAGTACTATGTTAAATAACTGTGGGGAGAGTGGGCATCCCTGTCTTGTTCCTGATGGCAGAGGAAAAGCTATCAGATTCTCCCTGTTCAGTATGATGTTGGCTGTGGGTTTATCGTATATGGCCTTTATTATGTTGAGGTACTTGCCCTCTATACCCATTTTGCTGAGAGTTTTTATCATGAGTGGATGTTGAATTTTGTTGAATGCTTTTTCAGCATCTGTGGAGATGATCATGTGGTTCTTGTCTTTCTTTTTGTTTATGTGGTGGATGATGTTGATGGATTTTCGAATGTTGTACCATCCTTGCTTCCCTGGGATGAATCCCACTTGCTCACTATGTATTATCCTCTTGATGTATTTTTGAATTCGGTTTGCTAATACTTTATTGAGTATTTTTGCATCTATGTTCATCAGGGATATTGGTCTGTAATTTTCTTTTTTGGTGGAGTCTGTGGCCTGATTTTTGTATTAGGGTGATGTTGGCTTCGTAGAATGAGTTTGGGAGTATTCCCTCCTCTTCTACTTTTTGGAAAACTTTAAGGAGAATGGGTATTATATCTTCTTGTATGTCTGATAAAATTTCGAGGTAAATCCATCTGGTCCGGGGTCTTTTTTCTTGGGTAGTTGTTTGATTACTGCTTCAATTTCTTCGCTGGTAATTGGTTTGTTTAGATTTTGTGTTTCTTCCTTGGTCCCTCTTGGGAGGTTGTATTTTTCTAGGAAGTTGTCCATTTCTCCTAGGTTTTCCAGCTTCTTAGCATATAGGTCTTCATAGTATTCTCTAATAATTCTTTGTATGTCTGTGGGGTCCGTCGTGATGTTTCCATTCTCATTTCTGATTCGGCTGATGTGTGTTGATTCTCTTTTTCTCTTAATAAGTCTGGCTAGAGGCTTATTTATTTTGTTTATTTTCTCAAAGAACCAGGTCTTGGTTTCATTGATTTTTCTATTGTTTTATTCTTCTCAATTTTGTTTATTTCTTCTCTGATCTTTATTGTGTCCCTCCTTCTGCTGACTTTAGGCCGCATGTGTTCTTCTTTTTCCAATTTTGATAATTGTGACATTAGACTGTTCATTTGGGTTTGTTCTTCCTTCTTTAAATATGCCTGGATTGCTATATACTTTTCTCTTAAGACTGCTTTTGCTGCATCCCACAGAAGTTGGTTCTTTGTGTTGTTGTTTTCATTTATTTCCTATATATTGCTGGATCTCCATTTTAATTTGGTCATTGATCCATTGACTATTTAAAAGTGTGTTGTTAAGCCTCCATGTGTTTGTGAGCCTTTTTGCTTTCTTGGTGCAATTTATTTCTAGTTTTATACCTTTGTGGTCTGAAAAATTGGTTGGTAGGATTTCAATCTTTTTTAATTTACTGAGGCTCTTTTTGTGGCCTAGTATGTGGTCTATTCTGCAGAGTGTTGCATGTGCACTTGAGAAGAATGGGTAACCTGTTGCTTTTGGGTGTAGAGTTCTCTAGATGTCTATTAGGTTCATCTATTCTAGTGTGTTGTTCAATGCCTCTGTGTCCTTACTTACTTTCTGTCTGGTGGATCTGTCCTTTGGAGTGAATGGTGTGTTGAAGTCTCCTAAAATGAATGCATTGCATTCTATTTCCTCCTTTAGTTCTGTTAGTATTTGTTTCACATATGCTGGTGGTCCTGCGTTGGGTGCATATATGTTTATAATGGTTATATCCTTTTGATGGACTTAGCCCATTATCATTATGTAATGTCCTTCTTTATCTCTTGTTACTTTCTTTGTTTTTAAGTCTATTTTGTCTGATACTAGTATTGCAACACCTGCTTTTTTCTCCCTATTGTTTGCATGAAATATCTTTTTCCATTCCTTGACTTTTAGTCTGTGCATGTCTTTAGGTTTGAGGTGAGTCTCTTGTAAGCAGCATAGAGATGGGTCTTGTTTTTTTATCCATTCACTGACTCTATGTCTTTTGTTTGGTGCACTCAGTCCATTTATATTTAAGGTGATTATTGAAGGATATGTACTTTTTTCCATTTCAGGCTTTAGATTCATGGTTAACAAAGGTTCCAGGTTACTTTCCTTACTATCTAAGAATCTAACTTAACTCACTTAGTATGCTGTTACAAACACAATCTAAAGGTTCTTTTCTATTTCTCCTCCTTTTTCATTTTTTATTTATTGGGTATCCTATTCTATACTTTTTCTCTATCCCTTGATTGGCTTTGGGGATAGTCAATTTTATTTTGCATTTGCCTCACAATCAGCTGCTCCACCCTACCTACCGTGGTTTTACTACCTCTGGTGACAGCTATCCAACCCTAGGAACACTTCCATCTATAGCAGTTCCTCCAAAATAGACTGCAGAGATGGTTTGTGGGAGGTAAACTCTCTCAGCTTTTGCTTAGCTGGAAATTGTTTAATCCCTCCTTCAAATTTAAATGGTAATCTTGCTGGATAAAGTAATCTTGGTTCCAGGCCCGTCTGCTTCATGGCATTAAATACATCATGCCACTCCCTTCTGGCCTGTAAGGTTTCTGCTGAAAAGTCTGATGTTAGTCTAATGGGCTTTCCTTTGTATGTGAACTTATTTCTGCCTCTGGCTGCTTTTAACAGTCTGTACTTATCCTTGGTCTTTCCCATTTTAATTACTATGTGTCTTGCTGTTGTCTTCCTTGGGTCCCTTGTGTAAGGGGATCTGTGGATCTCCATGGCCTGACAGACTGTGTCCTTCCATAGATTGTGGAAGTTTTCAGCAACTACCTCCTCAAAGACACTTTCCATCCCTTTCTCTCTCTTCTTCTTCTTCTGGTATCCCTATAATGCGAATATTGTTCTGCTTGGATTGGTCACACAGTTCTCTCAATATTCTTTCATTTTTAGAGATAATTTTTTCTCTCTGTGCCTCGGCTTCTTTGTATTCCTCTTCTCTATTTTCTATTTCATTTATTGTCTCTTCCACTGTATCCAACCTGCTTTTAATACTCTCCATCGTGTTTTTCAACGATTGGATCTCTGACCTGAATTCATTCCCGAGTTCTTGGATGTCTTCCGTACCTCCATTAGGATGTTGATGATTTATATTTTGGACTCCCTTTCAGAGAGTGTCATGAGGTCCATGTCATTTAAATCTTTCTCTGGAGTTGTATTAACAATTTTAGTCTGGACAAGGTTCCTTTGGCGTTTCATGTTTGTATATGGCACCCTTTATTGTCCAGAAGCTTTATTCTGGGGCTGCTGAGTCCCTGAAGCAATGTCAGAGGTCGCAGAGGAGTGGTACTGTTGCCTGGGTGTAGGAAAGAGCTGTTCCCATCTCCTGGCTGCTGTGCCTGTCTCCACTGCCTGTGAAAGTGGGCCGAGCACACAGGTATAAGTTTTTGTCCCAGAGCAGCCGGATTTGGATCCCTGCTTTCCACAAGCAGCTGGAATCCCAGTGTCCCCAGGAATTCTGCCTGTATTAACTTTCCAACCCAGTAGTCATGCGAGTCTCATGAAAGCACCATGAAATGTAGGTTTGTGCTCCCAGAACAGATCTCCAGAGCTACGTATTCAGCAGTTCCAAGCCTTCCACTCCCTCCCTGCTCCATTTGTCTTCCTCCCGCCGGTGAACTGGGGTAGGGGAGGGGCTCGGGTCCTGCGGAGAGACAGCACTGGTAAGTTACCCTGTTTGGTGAGGTCTGCTCTTTTCTCCAGGTTTGTGCACTCTGACACCCTCCTCTTCCTGCTGCTCTCTCAGGATTAGTTGTGCCAATTAAATTTTCTATTTGTATCTAGTTTTAGGAGGAAGCCTCTGTCTCTCCTCTCATGCTGCCATCTTTAATCCTCTCTTATTGTTAAGTATTTTAATAAGAAGATCGTTGGCATTCCGCCACTGATGCAGTTTTCACATATGCAGAAGAACTCTTTCATCCATTTGCTTCTTAGTTAATTCATCCAAAGATATGCACATGCACAAATACACATACGTACACACATAAGTACATATAATCACATGTATGCTGACACTGACTGTATCAGTGTGCTGGAGCTGCCATAGCGAAGTTCCACACACTGCTGGCTTAAATCACAGAACCTTACTTCTCACTGTTACAGAATCTAGAAGTAAGATGAAAATGAAGGAAGGACTAATTTCTCCTGAGGTATCTCTCCTTCACTTATAGATAGCAGTCTTCTCTGTCTTCCCATGGTCATACTTGTTTCTATGTTCTGATGTCCTCTTCTTATGACAATAGTCATATTGGATTAGAGTCCGCTCGAACAACTTTAAGCCCCTATTGCCAAATAGAGTCACATACTGAGGTATGCAAAATATGAATATTGGAGTATGTCTGTGTATACATATGTATACTTGTATGCTATATATATACTTTTGTATTGCATATATACATATATGCCCATGTATATTTATGATATATATACATATTTTTGCATATATACCCATATATTTATTATTTAAAGTCATATATATGTGATCTTCAAAATGTACACTATAAGCTTTCATACTCATCTGAGTCTAATTGTATAAGTTCCAGAGTTGCAATAGTAAATAGCTTTGCAATTATATTTGAGTAACTTGAGCAAATACTACCTCATCCATAGCAAAATTATGGCTCACATAATCCCAATCATCTCTCCATGGAGGCAGTAGCATTTGACTCCAGGTCAAAGCAGTCTTCTCCTAGAACTATGCATTTGCAGAAATCTCATTCTAGCCTGTGATTCAGGGAGTATAGATTAAACTTCTCAAATTCCTGGTGTCATTACTATGCTGTTTCTGAGGGTGGCTTTCTCCCCGCTCTTATTATTTCACCCATACCACGGACATTAAACCCATTTTCTTTCCTCACAGAACACAGTTGACTAGGCCTTAACATTTATCAAGATTATACTTTTAAACTCAAGAATGACAAAAGACGAGCAGAATCCAGAGAGTGACAGAAAGTGGCTGGCACATTGGGGTCTTCCCACAGTAAGACCCAGTCCAGCTTTTGGGGCGGTCCTGACCCAGCTTTACCTCTGCTTTCCTACAACTTCCCCATCCCCCACCCCTCTGGGATGTCCTTACAGATGATGCCACCTCTCATGCCCACGCCAAGATCCATTGGTCAGAAAAGCATCCCTACTATGCTCATGCTCAGCTGTGCCTCCAAAGAACTTACTTGCATTGCAAGGAAACGTCCTTCACAGTGAAATACATGCAGCCATGTTTTCCCTTCCTTCCCTCCTTCCTTTCATTATCATTACATCTCCTTTCTTTTTGGTGTGAAATCCTTTTAGTTTCAATAGGACCGTCTGAATAGAACATCAAGTACAAAGCAAGGATATTTTTCTGACGTGGGATTATTAAGTTTAAATAACACCTTAACTCTACAAATATAGACCATCTCTTACTACAATATATCCCTGATCCCAATTTTTCTGCGCTCCTTTTCTTCCTGTTTGGAAGCTCTGCACACTGCTCTTCACACTATTCCCTCCTCTAAATGCCTCTCAGTGAGGTTCTCTAAGATTGTAGTCAGGGTATTATCTACTACATTATAAAATTCCAGTTTGCTTCCTTTGCAAACCCTCATATTCTTTCTTTCTTAAATTCATCCGTTGCCCCTACCACTCTTTAACATAACATGGACTTAATTTATATATGTTTTATTATCTAATCTATTTTTTTTGTCTAAAACAATGTCTGACACATTTCCTTGCTCAAATAATATTCTCTAAATGAATGAATATCTTAGATATCATCAAAAACTTTTTTAAGAATTCAATCAAGGGACACATGTGAAATAAGATAGCACTTTCTATTTAAATATTAGTTATTATTTTAGATTTTCTAGTTTCTTTTTCCCCTCAAAAATTTTCCACTCCTTGCAATTATCTACTTTACTGTTTTTTTCTAGTTTTCTGATTTGGGTATCCATTTTTCCAGTGAACAATTTATTAGTGGTCTCCCACATATTTTGGTCTATCATATTTCATTAGAAATATTTCTGAATTTTTTTCTTATTTCTCTTTGACGTAGGAGTAGTTTAGTAATATTAAAAAATGCCTAAATGGAAAAATTTGAGGTTACTTTTTTAAATTGGCTATTCATTTCTGAACAGAACACAGTTTTTAAAAACTTCCTTATTCAGATCTTAGTTTTCACAAACATATGCAAGTTTTCATAAATGCTGTACATACACTTACAAAGGAAGAAAATTGTCTTATTTGCTATCAAAACTTAATGCATACCTATCTATGAAAATAAATTTACTGAATGTGTGGTTTTTCTTTATGTATTAATATTTTCTTGACAGAAAATATTTCATAGAGGTATATTAGCTTTTCTGAATATTAGAAGGCTTCCTTCTCATTCTTTACATGTTCTCTATGACCAGGTTCTTAAAATTGGATGTTTGTCACTACATTATTCATATGCATAACATTCACTTCTAAACCTTCACAGAGAATTAAAACCTGTATTACAAAGTATCCTTTTTAAATTTTGATGCTCTTTCCTTCATTCTATATTTCTCAATATTAACATTAGAACAAATGCTTCTTCTATGTGTATTACCTAAATACATATCTGTTCATACTTTTGTAATTATTTTTCTTAAATATTCTGTAATGTATTTAACTTTTAGAAAACTACAATGAATGTCTTCTCTTTGCAAAGATATATTAGATGCATCTACAATTATTTAGTCTTAACGTATATTTTGTCTTGGCTTTGTCATAATGTTCATGCTACAAATATGCGTCAAACACGCAGACAGATTTACACAGACATATGTACACAAAATAATAAAAATATACAATTGTGATGCTTGAATCCTGAGGCAGCAGAGTGCAAGTGGAGGCCCTCAACCTCAGTGACAAGGGAATGTGGTTACTCTCTAGGACAGTGGACTCAAAGCAGCAATCAGAATAGTCTGATTCCTGAACAAGCATGGCAATGGATGGTTGATCATGGTGTTTCTAAGAGTAAGATAGATAGGAGGCCCACTAAGTTCTGACTTTATCTGTGTAAGCAGAAACCTTCTAGATTAAGTTAACAAAAATCCAATTTGAGCCACAAAAATAGAGAGTTGTGGTCCCTCAATCAGTTCCTGGACTGTGCCAATTTATAGTCCTAGAGCTCCTCATATGAAGGGAAGTCTATGTACCCTTGAGGAATGAGCCTGGTATACTACCAAAAATTTAAACTATTAATCTTTCTCCAAGAATTCCTTCCCCAAAGGGACCTTACCCTTTACCAGGGTAACTGTGCACTGGAATAAAGGAAATAAATAAACTGATACTAATTCCAGAAGAACCAAATTATCACTGTGACCCAAGAGTCAGAGGACTAGGCTTTTGGGGATCAGGTGATCAGTGGAGCCTTATCTCCTGTCCATCTCACAGTGGTCCAAGAGGGTCCCTGAACCCATCCTGTGGTTATTTCTCCAGCTGCAGAATGCCTAAGTGCAATAGATCAACTGGTAGAATCTGCACATCTGTTTCCTGCCCTGTGGAGTGAGGGCTACTATGATGGGAAAAGCCAAGTGGGGAACAACTAGGACTGCCTCTACCAAGGAAGAGACTAAACCAAAATCAATACTGCATTCTGGGAGGGAAATAAGAGATTAGTGCTGCCATCAAGGACTTGAAGGAGGCAGGGGTGGTGACTTCCATGACATTCCCCTTCAAGACTCCTATTTGGCCTTTGCAGAAGAATGATAGGTCTTAGAGAATGACAAATAATTATCATAAATTTAATTCTATGGTTGTTCCAGTCACTCCTGCTGGACCGGATGTAGTTCCACTGCTTGAGCAAATTAGCATATGCGCTGCTACCTGGGGTGCAGCTATTCATCTGGCAAGTCCTTTTTCCTCCATCCACTTCTCTAAGGTCTACCAAAAGCAGTTTGCTCTCAGCTAGTAAGGCCAGCAAGACAACAAGACAACTCGACTGTCTTACCTCAGGGGTACATCAACTCTACAGCCGATGTCATAATTTGATTCACAGGGACTGGATCATCTTTCCCTTCCATAACATACCTCCTTGATTCATTACATTGGTGACATTATGCTGATTTGATTTAATGCACAAGAGTAGCAATGACTCCACTTATTGGTAAGACTTCCACGGGCCATGGGGTGGTAAATTATTCTGACAAAAATTCAGGGACTTTCTATCTTACTGAAATACCTTGCAATCCAGGGGAGTGGAGTATGTCGAGACATTCCTTTTAAAGCAAAAGAAAATTTTCTGCATTTGACCCTTTCTGAAGCACAGCACTAGCGGATCTATCTGAATTTTGAAGACAGTACATTCCTTGTTGTGTTACTACAGCTCATTTACCAAATGACCTAAAAAGCTGATCATTTCAAGGAGTTTCACAATAGGAGAAGGCTCTGCAGTGAGTTCAGGCGGCTGTTCAAGCTTTCTTTTCTTGGACCGTATGACCCAGGAGGTCCGGTGGAGCTTGGTCAGGAGCAGACAGGCACACTGTTTGGAGACTTCGGTTGGCCCCCATAGGAGAATCATGCTTCAGGCCTTTAGTGTCTCAGAGCAAAGCCCTGCCACTCTCCATACGTAAATGCTTTTCTTTTTTAAGACAACTCTTGGTCTGCTATTAGGCCTTAATAGAGATTGAACACTTGTCAGTGGTCACCGAGTCACCTTGCTGGCAGAGCTTCCTGTCATGAGCTGGGTGTATGCAGTCCAGACAGGTCATAAATCTGGGCATGCACAGCACGACTTCATCATGAAATGGAAGTACTCTATATGAGACTCTATATGACAGACCCTGAAGGTCCAGGTCAGTTACATGGACCAGAGATGCCCATGGTCCACATTCCTTCTTTCTCCTAGCCTGACTCTCTGGCCTCTCAGGAGTTCCCTTTGATCATTGACAGAGGTAGAGAAGACTCAAGCCTACTTTGCAAATGATTCTGCACAATATGCAGGCACCACCCAAAGTGGGTAGTTGTGGTCTCTCTCCCTTTTCTGTGACATCCCTGAACAAGTGTAGTGAAAGGAAATCTTCCTAGTGTGAAGAATCTCGAGCAATATAATCAGATGTTCATTTTTCTTTGAAGTACAGATGGTCAGATGTGCAATTATATGCTGATTCCTGTCCTGTGACCAATGATTTGGCTGGATAGTCAGGGACATGGAAGCTAAGTGATTGGAAAGTTGATGGTAAGGAAGCCTGGTGAAGAGGTATGTGGGGAGACCTACCTCTGTGTGTTAAATCCTTAGGGTATTTGTGTCCCATGTCAATGTCTGCCAAAGGGCATGCTTCTGTACAAACAATGGCCGCATTTAGCTGCTCCTTCTGTGCATCCAAAGAAAGTAGGCATGTCCTTTGTCTCCTTGTATATTTTCTTGACATGCAGTCCAACAAAATATACATATACACACACACATATATGTGTATATATAATGTGTATATATGTTTATATTTGACATAGTTTATATATTATATACTGATACCCATATATATATAATTTACAGTTTTTGCTTTTCTTTAAGCTATACTTCTGTTTGTCTTTCAAAAGCCTTAGGTATACTCCCAATAAATATTAACATCACACATCATTATAATTTTGGAGTTTCTGAATGGATCTAAAGAATTTCTATGATTGGGCAGTCACAAGGAAGGATTTTGACAGGGGAAAAAAATTTGGATGTTGAAACAAACAGTGAAATGACATGCCCTTAAGCCTGGATGGATCATATTCTGTGGAAGCACATGGAGGACACATGAGGTAACATCTGGGAGGTCCTTCATAGGGCCTCTTGAATGACTTAACATTATAATGAGTGCTGAAGGCACTATAAGCAACGTGAGGGTACAGCAATCTATAGAATCCTGAGGAGGTGAGCTCTAATAATAGTGAGTTAAAATCAATTATACAATAACTAACAACAGTAATATACATTACATCAATGAATATTTAATATGGATCAGTTGGAATACAGTAATCAACATGTAGGTGAGATATGTCTACTGCAAATACACCCACAATTTTAAACTGCTGCATTGGAGGATGATTAATGCCACATTTGGAAATAGTTCAGAATACACAAACACTATTAAATGAAATCAATACACTTTCTTCTCTAGATCCTGAGCATAGAGATATGGACTGATATGCAACATTCTTTGCAATTTTATTCAATGCTAAAAATGCACTTTACTTATAACCAGTTTCTTCCCAATAATTTTTTCATAGCCTCTTTCACATCTTTGTTCCTTAAACTATAGATTATGGGATTAAGCATGGGAATCACAATGGTGTAAAATACTGATACTATCATATCATGGTCCAACGCATA
Source organism: Manis pentadactyla (assembly GCF_030020395.1). Lineage (NCBI taxonomy): Eukaryota > Metazoa > Chordata > Mammalia > Pholidota > Manidae > Manis > Manis pentadactyla. Next base: position 20,571,272 of record NC_080027.1, on the reverse strand, counting down.
GCTGGAACTTGGTCTCACATACATGAAGAGGATCGTTCCATGATAAATTGACACTCCGGTTAGGTGAGAGCCACACGTAGAAAATACTTTTCTCCTCCCATCAGTGGAATGAATCCTCAGAATGGCCAACAGAATGAATCCATAGGAGATCAGCACAATCAGGATAGTAACCATCTCAATGGCGCCCACAAAGTAGAAGAGTAGAAGCTGGTTTGTGTGAGTGTCTGAGCAAGAAAGAGCGAGGAGAGGAGGGATGTCACAGAAGACATGTCTGATCTCATTGGATGCACAGAAGGAGAGGCTAAATGTGGCTACGGTGTGTACAGAAGCGTGCAGGATGCCACCAACATAGGAAGCAATGATAAGGGGAACGTAGACTCTGGGTGACATGCTCACTGAATACAGGAGAGGGTTGTAGATTGCTACGTAGCGATCATATGCCATTGATGCCAACAGAAAGCACTCTGTGGTTCCAAAAGTAACAAACAGAAGCATCTGGGCTGCACATCCAAGGAATGAAATGGCTTTATTCTCTGCTATGAAACTGACCAACATTTTTGGAGTGACAACTGAGGAATAGCAGGCATCCAGGAATGATAACACACTCAGGAAGTAGTACATCGGGTTATGGAGCCGGGAATCCCCAATGACTAAGGAAACCAGTCCCAAATTTCCGGCCAGAGTAAAAAGATAGATTGCTAAAAATAGCAAAAACAGGAAGACGTTCACCTCAAAATCATCTGTGAAGCCCATCAGTATAAATGTGCTGACTTCAGTCACATTTTTCATCTGAAACCTGTATAAGTCTAAATCCAATGGAAACCCTAACATTTGGGTTTTTAATTACAAGTTCTAAAGCAGTTTCTTACGAAAACCGAATCCTTCCACTTACACCCTGATGTTTGCCTCTCAGTCGGGTAGAATGATTTCCCGGAGAGCGACGGGACCGGCACCATGGAAGCCGCTGGAGCCCAGAGGATGCATTTTGCGGTTCAACTAAAAGGAAGAAATAATTTTGTTCTGGCATCGACTACATTTGTCATATTAAAAATATCAATTTAAGTGGCTTATTTTCCAATCTGTTTCCTGTTAAATTCCTTACCATCTGGTTTTTCTATTACATCATCTTAAAATTCACAAACATGAGTGAACACAGGAATCATTCAATCTTAAAATGTTATCTGGAAAGTCCACAGCTGACTACTAGCTCTGGATTGGCTGCGGCATGAGAAGGCCTTTCGTACTGCTCACAACTGTTAAGATGGGAATCAGCACACTCACAATAAAACACGGGGTTGAACTTCAATGAGAAGAGTTATGAAAATGATCGAATTTTAAAATACTTCCATATGAGCAGAAAATGAGGCAAGTGAGACTTCCATTTCAACTTACTGTACAGAGACACTTTTTCCAACAAAACCATGCTATATTCTTTTTTTTCTGACAGTTACCCTGTTCCATTAGTTTCCATTCCAGAGTGATAAACAGAAGAGCAGGCAATATTCTGGAGACATATGCACCTTGTTAACAAATAAGATACAATTTCCTTTACTTTTCACTTTTTTTTCTCAAAATACATATCATTAAGTTGTTAAATATGTCCTTTGCAGCCTATAGTACTGTTAATGTTTTTCAAATTTTATCTGAATAGCAATGTGAGATGTTCCTCATTTCACATGTGCTTATTATCCCTGCAGTGTCCTTAGAACTATTTTTGAGATGCATTTCAGCCAAAAGGTCACCATGGCTGTTCTTCTATTATGTTATACTTACTTTTGGAGTTTCTTAAATAACTGTGAAGTTAATGTCATGTGATAAAAGATAATAAAACTGCCCTTACAAGATTTTGATAAAAGGATAAAAATCACTGTTTGCCACACACACACACACAAATAAATTTATTTATTTTTCCCTGATGTCATCTTACTTTTTCTTATTTCGTTGAGTATGAGGAAAAGAAAATGCATGACTTAAGGGAAAAAAGTTTATTAGGCATTTATATTTGGGCTTAAATCTCAGTGATTGACATGCAACTAATTACTGGATCCATCATATTTAGGGAGCAGATTTTGACATGCTGACCTCTGTTTTCCTTCAGGATGTTACAGTGAAAAAGTATTGGAAAGAAGTGAAATTCCTGCTGGACACAGGGCCAGGCTGCATTCAGTGACTTACAAGTGATTATATTCATGATGTGAAACACACTACAGTTTTGTTATATTGAGATGCCCATACATCAAGAAGAAAATTAAGAAATAAGCGTAAAAGTGTTAGAAAGAGAAGGAAACCACATGCCTTTATTTTCTCATAGATCCATGTGGAAGATGTTTCTAATGCATAGATTAAATTGCCTCATAAACATGAGTCTACAAAATGCAAAGTGTTCATTTGATTCTTAAAAAATCTAGAGTAAAAAAATAATAACCTTAAATTCTGATTTCTGTATAAATCCAGGAAATTTACAGAATACTCATGAGAACACATACACACAAATATAATAACATATAGTTAGGTTTAAACTCTTCTATAAAAATATCTTATAAAGAAATCAATTAGTGGTATAAATATGTATTAATGTATTTTTTGGGCATCACCAAAAATACATTTCTGTTTAAAAATTCCTATTCTTTTTCTTTTCCTCCCAGACTTCTCTTCTCCCTTTCTGTTTCTCTCCCTCCTTCTCTTTCTCAAATCCTTTGGACTACTTACAAAAATATTCATTAAAAAGAGTCCTCTATAAAACAGAAATTAGACAGATAGGAATAATCACAGTGAAAACAAATAAAAATATGCAAGCATATTTTGAAAAATGTAACAATTGGTAGTCTACTGAAAGTATCCATCACGACATACATACTGACCGATAGACAGGAGAAATTTCAGTAATTTACTTCTGTAACCTTTACTTAACTAATGTGCCTGTGATAAGACAAGTATGAAAGATTAGGATCATTAAGAACTGGACTCTAAAACCTCATATTAAAATGCCACATTTAGCACCTAGTGACAGCGGGAGCTCAGGAAAGTTAAGAGTAACTTTTAATATTTTTAAGCATATTTTTATTGAATTAAAGTTGATATCAATATTGTATTGGTTTCAAGTATACAACACAGCAATTTAACACACACATTATGAAATCCTTACTCCAACTAGAGCAGCTGTTATCTGTCAACATGGAAAGGTGTCACAGAATCATTGGCTGTCCTCTCCATGCTGTACTTCCATTCCTTTGACCAAATTATTTTATGACTGAGATTTTTGTGCCTCTTTATCCCCCTCACATTTCCCATCCATACCCCCATAGTAACTACCAGACACTTCTCAATGTCTATGAGCTTACTGCTGTTTTGCTCATTTCGTTTTGTTTTGTTTTTAAACTTTTCATCTCCTTCTAAACCGAAGAATAACTAGGACTGACCAAAAATTCAGGCATATCTTGTTCAATTACATGAACATGGTGTGATTACAGGCTATTTATCTGAGGAATTAAAGTACGTTTTATTAAATTAAAATATTAATTATATGGGAAAGATGCATACACATGAATTATCACTTCCAAAATACTATTTTATTGAGATTAAACAGTGAATTCCAGTATTCTGTGCTATAACAAACTGAAACTATAAAAAACTAATACCTTTGTCAATGTAATTTTCTGGAAATCTTTGATGTCTCTGTTTTTGCCTGCAGTTCAAGAAGGTGGTTTATGAATGAAACTGTTTTATTCCAAATTGTGTCCCTTTAGAGCTTCTGTATACTTCAGGATAGGAAACTGGGGCATGAGAGAGAAAAAGCATGAGGTTTAGCTACTGCACCCAGGTTGCTCTTCAAACAGACATTTCTGTTAACTGATATTTAAGAAGTTAGAAGTGGTTGTGTTTATGTCTTGTTATTTCACTTGAACAGAGAGACGCTAGAAATACAAAAATATAGACCCTGATTTTTTAACAAAACATAATCAATCTGGAAGACTAAAATGAAATGAGTTTCTCAACTTTCATGGTCAAAAAATGTGAAGTACCAGACAGCCATGAGAACACTATTTCAGACTCTGAGCTCCAAAGGAAGGAGAGTTATGATTGTTGCTACTCACACTATTAAGTGGCTGCTAGGGGTTAGTAATTTTGTGCACATTATCTAATATAATCTGTGTAGCAGCCTACAAACAAAATAATTCAGTGTCCTTTTGCAGATGAGAAAACTGAGGCACAACTGGACGTAAAACTTGGCCAGAGTTGCACAGTTTCTGAAAGAACCAGGATTCAAGCCTAGATTTCTCCAACTTCAAACCCTATATTGTTTTTCTTGACTGTATTACAACCCCATGTGATATACCGAGTTCTGGAAATGTTAACACTGAGACAGCATCCTTGCACATTGTAATAAACAAAAAAAAAAAGAAACTAAAGCTGCTTCTGGATCAATTAGCTAAATGGTAAAATAAATTTAAAGTTTATTTGTATTCTTCAAACATTAAAAATATTATGATCCCAAAGTAGCATCTACCCAATGGCTGCGTATATCAAAATTGGTAGTCATATTTTATTGAGTTAATAATTTTCTTGAACTGTAACTATAACCCCTTGATTCTACTGTGAGTACATTGATTGCTATGGTTCTTCAAGGAAATTAAGGCACATGTCTAATTTACAGCTCAATTGACCTAAATACGTAGGAAACCTTTCCTGTTTTCTCTGCTATGTTCCCTGAAAGGCATGTGATCAATTTTTGATACAGCCTTGAGTTAAATAGAATCTTCTCTCTTAAATACAAATATTAAGTTATATACACTTGTTTCAAATTCAAGAGTAGTTTCTAAAATATTTTATAAGTTATTAAGACCTTTCCTCTTACCTGTGGAAATGAACTATTCACTCAGTTAAGTTATGCTGTGAATAGCATGCATTTAGATTCTTATACCGTTTTATTGAGTTCTTAAAGTTCACAGTGTTGCCCCAAGAGGAAAACAGACTAATTCTTTTCTAAGACAGAAAAGTATCATGATTTGTTTTCATTTTAAACAACTGAACAGCCCTGGGTAATGAACTACATGATGAAAACGATTACATGAATGCACTCTGACCCCTGGTTTAAAATGATTCCTCAGTGGGAAAGAAAATTAATGGTACAGGACATAGTCCTAGCTCTGATACTAACTAGCTGTATGCCATTAGGTTGATGATTTAAAGTTTCTAAAACCTAGTTTCTTCTTCCTCGGAAAATAACCTTTTTAATTATCCTGTAAATATGGACATAATGAAATACAATATGAAAGCATAACCTATGACAGAATTTATAATTACTTAACAAAGTGATCTATATTTTTTATAAATTTTAAACCACCAAAGTTATAAGTGCTATGAGAAACAGATATAAACTCATTGAGATTTTGATTTGGAAATAAAGTATAAATACATAAATAGAGAGTATTGGCAGGGAAGATGGGGAAGTATATAGAAAATTATAATATTCTATGTAATAGAACATAAGAATATTAGAGAAACATCAGAGAAGAGTCAAGGATTTTTAAGCTGTATAGGGTCTTGTCTTAGAGTTCCCATATGCTAATTTAGACAAGTAACTGGCTATGTACATAAGAAACTCTTGGAGAAATAGTGGAAAATACATGGATGCTTAGACTCCACACTCAGAGATTATAAATTAGTAGATAGGGAATGCTGCTAATGGGATCTGAATGCAAGTAAAAAGAAACAAGTTTAATTGGCAGGCATCCTGACTGTGATAAATGGTCTATTAATGAAATAAAATGAAATTGATCTATAGATTCAATGCAACACCAATTGAAATTAAACAAGTATTTTTGCAGCATTGACACTCTGAGTCCCCATTTTACATGGAAAAGCAATGAATTTTAGAAAAGAAGAATAAAGTTGGAATGTCTGCATAATTTGACTTTAGGACTACCATAAAGCTAAAATAATCAGAGAGTGAAATTTTAATAAAACACTGACACCTAGATCAGTAGAAAAAACTAGTCTTCAGAAATCATTCAAACAAACATGGTCAATTGATTTTTGTCAACGTTGCCAAGAAAAATCCATGAGGAAGGAAAGTACTGTTTTAAAATAAATTTGAAGAACAACTTAATTCCACAAAAAAAGAAAAAATTGACTTATTGTGCCACCCAGAAAACTTTCCTTAAAATGAATATTAAATCTTAATATAAATCCTAATACTGTAACATTTCTAGAAAATACATAGAGAAAACGTAGGACATTTGTGTGACCATGGTTGAGTAACAAATTTTGAAATATATCTCAAACGTATGAACTGTGGGAGAAAAAAGTGATAAATTTTACTTCATCACAATTAAAATCTGCTCTGTAAAAGACATTGCTGAGGGGATAAATAAATACAGCACAGACTTGTACAAAATATTTGCTAAACAGCTATCCATGGAGGAACATTTATCCAGAATATATTTTTAAGACTCTAAAAAAAAATAAAAGAAAAACAAGAAAAAGGGCATAAACTTGAATGAACATTTCACCACTGAAGTTACACAGATAATAACTAAGACCATAATAAAGTGTTATACACATCTGTTATTAGGGAAAGAAATGTACTTTAAAACAACAATATGATCCCATATACCTATCAATATATATGGGTGATATTTAAAATTATATTAACTGTTAATATAAAGTGTCTTATGATGCAGAGCACTTGGAACTTTTATCCACTGCTGATAAGGAAGCAGCCTCTTTGGAAAATAATCTGAAAGTTTCTTATGAAGTGAAACATACATTTACCAAGTGACTTAACATATCACTTGGCAGTAAGACTTGGCAATACCATATGATTTGGCAACGTGACTTGCCATATAACATGGCCCTATTATACCAAATGACTTACCCTATGACTTGGCAGTCTGACTCTGCAATTTACCCTTAAGAAATGAAAACACACATGAATACAAAGAATGGATTCCAATGTTTATAGTAACTATATTCACAATATTCCCAAACTGAAATCCAATTATCCAGCAGCTAGAGAATGGATAAACTAACTGGTACATCCATTGGATTGCATACTGTTCAGCAGGGATATTATTGATATATTCAAGTACACAGACAGATCTAAAATATCTTGTTAAGTGGGAGGAAACAAATTCAAAAGGTGACAATGTGATTCCACTGCATGACATTCCAGATAAGGCAAAACTATAAGAATGGAGAATACATTCGCGGTTGCTGGAATTGGATAATAAAGACAGGTGACTGACTACAAAATGATGTGACAGGACTTTTTTAGAACAATGGAAATGTTCTATTATCTGATTATAGTTATACAATAACATATGTTTGATAGTGTTCATATAACTGGTACCTAAAATGGTAGATTTTCTTAAATTATATTAAACTGTAATCACCCTAACTTTAAAACTAGCTATTACATAAATTAATCCTTGCTTCAGAGTGGGGATTTTCTTTGTGAGGGAGGTTGTGACTAGAAGAAAGTATAAGGGAAGCATCTAGGGTAAGTACTGGCAATGTTCTCCTTCTTAGTCTTGTTTTTTTATAGGATTATGTTTAGACTGTGAAAATTCATCAAGCTGAACACTTGAGATGTAAGTACTTGTCTATATGTATTTTTTCCTTCAATAAATATTTTAAAAGGAAACAAATGCTTATTTTGTTGTGCATTTTCTAGCAAACTCAGTAAGCCCCAATACTCAACTGCTCTTTGATTGCCTTCTAACTGGTTCTCCTTTTATTGAGAAAGTTAATAAAAATTTTCTTTCTGGCATTTTATATTGGTAAGAGTCATATCTTTAACATTTTGAAAATTATATTTTAGCATTTCTCTGTCAGTTTGTCTCAAACTCTTAACTATCTGTATGTCAAATTGACTTTTCTTGTCTCTTCTGTCTTCTCGCTCCTTCACTGGGCCTTCAACAGTCACCACCCACTCTTCTGTTTTACTGAATCATTCTTGATGTATGATTTTTTGAATGTCTAGTTAATTTCTGTGTCCTCTTAATCATGTCTTCAAATCCTTCTGATGTGTAGCCACTGCATTTGTAATATACAAATATTACTTTACTATTTTGAAAAAAACTCAACTCTCTGAAATTTTCTTTAATATTATTTTAAGATAATTATAATGTAGTCAGGTCACAGGAAGGCAGTATAGCACAGAGGATACAAATTGTGACCCTATAGCATCTTACTATGCTGATGGACAGTGACTGCAATGGGGTGTGTGGGATGGACTTGACAATATGGGTGAATGTTGGAACCACAATATTGTTCATGTGAAACCTTAATAAGATTGTATATCAATGATAACTTAATAAAAAATTACCATATTAGTTTGTTCTGTAGTCCTTACTTTATTTATGATTTTAGTAAATTTTGGAACATGATTTTTATTTTTGTCCATTTGCAAGCTACATACTAATATGCTAGGTTAGTACATTTATCTCCCTTCTTCCCATGTTTAAATGTGATGGGCATTTTGACTATCATAAGAATTTACATGGTTTACAGGTAGTTTGCAACTTGCATGATCAAAGGATCACTTGCATTTTGTTACAGATTTAAAATACTGTCTTATTGTATAACTACTTAAACTCTCAGAGCTAAGCCTAATTCATTAGCATTTCTATGGAGCTCCTTGAGTCCCATAACTAGACTTTATCTTCCAAAGTGGTACTCTACACCTTAGACATTATACGTTGCTGTAACGGAGCGAATGACACCTATGTATTCCAGAACCCCTTTCCTTATTTCAAACTTTGCTTTCCACTGATTCTGCCCTAGTCATTGACATTTGTTTCTCACTATTCTCTTCTTAAGGTGAAGCCATCCTTTTGGAAGGAGGTAAGTGGTGCTTATTTTGGAGACCTTCAGTGACTTAGCGTACCAACAATTTGGGTCTACTACGGGCTGTTTGTAAAACCCGATTCAGCCTGGAGTTGGGTGGGGAGTCTTTCATCTACAACTTGGAGAATGTAAAGACTTTTCCACTTTCCCAGTTTGATTTTGCTGAGATTCCCACTGAGTAAATTGTCCTCTCCTTTTTATGATGGATTTTTGAGATTACAAGTTCACCAAGTGTCACAGATTTGTTAACACTTCCCTGTCCATGTTAATCCTGTGCTTGGTGGAAAACTGCTGATTCCACCATTCTTCTGCTGCTTAGGGTGTCTTGACACCTTAAAAATCCCATTGTGGATATTAATAGAGGGCTTTTGGAACACGATTTCACCAAAGTAGTCATCTTTTTTCTTTTGCATTTCTCTTTTCTTCTTTTGAGTTTGTTGATTGTATGTCTTATTTTAAGGAAGTGTTATCACAGAAATTTGAGATTTATTAAATGAGAATTTTCTATAATTTTCTTCCACTTCCCCTGTCTCACTTTCATTTACTTTTCTATTTTTTTAGCGAATTTATTTTATTACAGCAGTTATAGGTTCACAGCAAAGTTAAGAGAAAAATTCAGAGATTTCTCATGTAGCCCCTGTCCCTATATGAGCACAGCCTCCCCCATTATTCATATTCTCTATCAAACTGGTACTTTTTTTATAATTGCTAAACATACATTAACACATAGTAATTTTCCAGTCTATCCGTTACCTTAGGTTTCACTCTTGGTGCTGAAATATTCTATGAGTTTTAAAAATGTATAATGACATGAACCCATCATTATAATGAAGTATTTTCTCTGCCTTAAAAATCCTCTTTGCACAGCCTTTTCATTCTCCTAACCCCAAACTACTGCAAACCACTGACATTTTCAATGTCTCCATAGCTTTGCCTTTTCCAGAATATCATACAGTTGGAATCACACTATTTGTAACTATTTCAAATTTGGCTTCTTTCACTTAGTAAAATATATGCTTTAATGGCTTGATAACTTTGCTTGGTTTTTGTACTGCATAATAATCCAGTATCTGGATGTACCACAATTTTTGTATCTATTCACCAACTAAAAGATATCTGGTTGCTTCCAAATTTGGCAATTACGAATAGAGCTACTATAAACATCTGTGTAGATCATAGTTTTCAACTCCTCTGGGCAAATACCAAGGAATGTGACTGCTGGATCACATTATAAGAGTGTGTTTAGTTTGTAATTCCTTCCTCCCTTCTCTTTTATCATTGCTGGTAGTTAATTTCACTTATATATAAGCATACATAAACATGTATATACCTAAGCATGTACAATTGAATGCTTTTGTCCTATTAATAAATTATTTCACACAACTCTCTTCTTGCTTGAATTGTGGTTTTGATAAGCATTTGATAAAATATCCATACCACCCAAACCAATCTAAAGATTCAAAGCCCTAAAATTCATGAAGTACTAAAAAAGACCTCAGTATCCAAAGAAACCTTGAGCAAGAAGAACAAACCTGGACTTAGCACATTTCTTGATTTCAAAATATACTACAAAGCTACAGTAATTGAACTGTTTGGTGTTAGTGTAAAAAGAGACATATAGATCACTGGAACAGAATGAAGAGCCCAGAAATAAATCCACACATGGATGGTCAATTGATCTTCAACAAGAGTATGAAGAATACACAATGGGAAAAGATAGTCACTTCAACAAACTGTGTTGGGAAAACTGGATATCCACACACACAAGAATGAAATTTCCCCCTTACCTTAAACAATGCACAGAAGTCAACTTGAAAGACTTAACCATAAGATCTAAATGATCTAAAACTGTAAAACTCCTAGAAGAAAACATAAGAATGAAACTTCATTACACTGGGTTGATAACAATTTCATGTATACAACACTGTGAACACCAGCAACAAAAGCAAAATTAGAAGAGTGGGACTACATCAAACTAAACTCTTCTGCCTAGTAAAAGAATCAATAGCATTTAAATGTATATCAAGAATTATGTTTCATTTCACTGGAGGTGGCAAGTGGGGAGATCAGTTACAGAATGAAGTCATGTTGTTCTAGGAGGCAGTGTACATGGTGAAAAGTTCATGCACTCTGGGGAGACCTAGCCCTGAATTTTGGCTCTGATACTTAATAGCTATACAAGTTGCCATAATGGTGAAATAAAGTAATGTGCACAAAAGCACATTTCTGCTGCATGTACTCAATAGTGCCTGTTACATTTCTTCTCCTGTGCAGACAGGTTCTTTCAATTTTGAGCCATAGTATTTGGAATTTCCTGCGTTCATTAAAACTGCATTTTTACAAGTGTCTTTACAGTAATTTTACTTCCTTAATTTTGGAGCCTAACGGCTGCCACAGTGAAATATTGGAACACCAAGATAAAGAAGGAAGAGTGTATCCTGCCCTAATGTACTGAATATGTTAGAGAATGATTTGCAAGTTGTCACAGTTTCTTGATCAATGTTAAAATCACAACAAAGATAGATTATGACACTGGAAACAAAAACTTCATATTTTATCTCAGAATTTTAAGATGAATATTGCACTTAGGCATTCACTTAATTATCCTTTATTTCATCAGTCAGTCAACAAGTATCTTGCGAACATCTATTCTTTCCTGGGTATTATTTAGAAGCTGTTTAAAGGCACAGTATTTAGAGATACCCTCTTCACTTACAAAGCTTACACTATTAAATTCCACACAAAAAGTCAAATAAAAAGTGTCATCAGTATATAATTACAATATTTATATAGGCTTGAGTAATGATCACAGGGTTATATGGAAAAAAACATATTTTCCATCCAAATAATTTAATTACAAAATAGAAATAAAACCAGATAATGATGGATGCCTTATAAATTTCAATTTAAAAAATTGATGCCTTCTTACAGCCATTCACATTTTGAATTCATGTTGTATTTCATCTGGTTTTTATGATAAATATACCAGGATTAGTTCTTGACCAGAATGGAGGCTTTACATTCAGTTGTATTCCTATTCTTTGTGTTAAAATTGAACACTTGGAACAGAATACTATGCTTTTTAACTACTTGGTTTTTTCCACCCAGGACCAGCAGCAACATTTCCCAGCTAACACAGGAATACAATGAAAAACAACCAACCAACCAAAGGGTGGAATCGTTGCACGTGACTGTTACTCAGTACGATCACCTATGGGAGTCCCTAGACTATCCCCACATTTTCACTCTTTGGGTGAAAATTTTTGTGGAGACTTGATTAATGAGCAATCAGTTGGTCTTTCCCTGGGGAATAAGAACCTTATCTGGGAATTCAAGTTCAGGGACTAGGGCCATAAACAAACAAATTTCAATGTGAAGATCTTCAGGGACCTCAAACACTTCTAAAACCCTTCGGCGTGCTTCACGCAGCAACCTTAGGAGTGGGTCGCAACAGGTCTCTGTGTGCAGGTAGGTGAAACCCAATAATTTACTTATTACTGATTCTGGATGTGAAGACCAAGTATCTTGGAAGCTTTCTCAATTCAAATAAGACTCAGGACTGAAACGATATCTGCTCTATTCTCTTTTCCTAGTGACTCAAATATCTGCCCATTGATTGCTAAGTAGAAATGATGGTGATACGACTTACGTAATAGCGTCTGACATCCTTATTCATAAATCAGACTGCTTGAGAACTTAAAAACAATCATGAAAAATCTCTTTAGGAGTATATTTCAGCTTACGATAAAACAATGCTTCTTGCCTTAGAACTGGCAGAAAGAATGATTTAGCAGGCACTCTACACCAGATGAGAAGCTTCTTAAGTGCCTTTCAGCAGTAAGATTCTATGTCTCCAAGAAAGACCTACTAAATGATCTAATGTCCATAAAAACAAATTTATCTCCCCTTTTTTGATTTTTACATTGCCCAGGGTGATTGAATTCTAAGATGGAAAGATTCCCTGTTGCCAGTATTCAGTCTCTATATTGCTTCTGGTTATGAGAGCTCATACTGAAATGCAGTTTGTCCCTAACACAACCCATGTTTAAATAAGTTTAAGACAAGTTCCAGAGGTGGAGTTAAATGGAACATACTCTTGAAATCATATCAGAAGCTATTTGAAATTGAATATGCAATATTTTTTTTATCCAAATTGTTTCACAAAATGATTAACAATAGGTATACTTTTAAAGCTTTATTTACTAAGATTTATTATTTTAATAAACTTTTACATTTTATTTTTAAAAATGAACTTAAACTATATGTTAAAAAACTAAAATAGCTCTTTCCAAAAACAAATGCTTAATCAAACAGGATTCTAAAGAAAAGGGAGAAAACCAGTGCTGTGCTACAAAAAGTTTTATTTTGTTGACATATACTTAATGAAATAAAAAGCAATCCTAGCTTTGCCATTTGTTATGTTTCATTAGGAGAGGGAATTACTAATGTGTAAATATATATGTAAGTTTTTTGAATATGCAAAATTATAATCCACTTGCTCTTTCTATTTCAACTATAAAAGCCTTCAGTTAGATAGAATGAAATCCTGGGACTTAAATAGGAAAATATATTAAGAACATTCAAAACATGCTAATAACATTCATTACTGATACTAATTTTTTGCCTCCATTGTTATCAGGCTCTGTGCTAACTAACCTTTATATGTACATTATATCACTTATTTCTCACAACAAAAGATTGTTAAGTACTGGGTAAAAATCCCACAGTAAATAATTGGTGGACTACTAATCAACCAACCAACTAATCAATCAAACAAACAAATAAATGACATTAAAAAATAATCATTAACAATATCCTCCGTAGACACTTTGAGGAACTTAATCTCATTGAGCCTGACTTGTCTCATACGACATAAAAATAATTATATCCATCTTCTAGGATACTCCTGCAGAATAATGAAACCATCATTGCAAAATGCCTCATATAGTTGTGGCCACAGAGTTCACTACATGCTAAATAATGCTAACACTCTCCTGCACTCATTTTTTTATACGAGTAAAAGTAGTCAAAATTTAATAAATCAAACCTACAAGTAATATTTTTTAAAATCCGAATAGGTTTTAAACAATTCAAAGGAAAAATATAAACTGGAAAGGAAGGGACGGTAGAATAAAATAATAGAGAAATGTCTGAGCAACTAGAAATCAGAGTGACAGGATGGGACTGGCTTACTTAGCAGAAGAAAGGAAATATGACTAAGTAAAGTGGATTCAGAGTTTATGAATGATACTAACAAGGAATATTATTGAGGTGTCATCTGTAGTCAACTAAAGCATAGGGATGTGGCAGAAATCCCTAGGAACATCTCAGTGTACTGACAGTGTTTCCCACAGAAATATTGAAATTCTCAAGGATGATACAAAATATGGGCTGAAGAGAAGGCCTGTCAGCTAAGGAAAAAATGACTGGAAGTCACTGGCTCATCAGCTTCTTATAGGTAGCTATCTTTCACAATTAAATATACACCCAGGCACATGTATATATGTAAATACATATATAAACATGTATGCACACATACACATATTCATGAAATATATTTTAATATAATTAATGTACATATATAAACACTAATACGTATAATAATATAATAATGTATTTCGTTCAATGTATACACCCAACAGTGAAATAAAAATTAACAGCTTAGTTAAGCAGTTTTAAGAACCTGAAATTCGTCTCTGGAGAGTTTGTATTTCTGAATTCTGTGAAGGATTGTGAGAATACCAGTTAAGATGTGAGACCTAAGGTTTCTGAACAGAAACTGATTTCTAATGAGACATTTAGCAATCTAGCATGTAACAGAAAAGCAATTTTGCCATTTGTTAATCTCTTTCCATTTTCCCTATTAAAGGATGAAAGCTACAAAATAAATGGCTCCAGGGAATCTCACCGGGGTGACTGAGTTCATTCTCATGGGGATCTCCCACCATCCAGAGCTCCAGATTCCACTATTCCTCATTTTCCTGGTGATCTACGGGCTGACGGTGGCAGGGAACCTGGGCATCATCACCCTCACCAGTGCTGACTCTCAACTGCAAACCCCCATGTACTTTTTCCTCTGACACTTAGCTATCATCAATCTTGGCAATTCTACTGTCATTGCTCCTAAAATGCTGGTTAACTTCTGGGTTTTGAAGAAAACCATATCTTACTATGGATGTGCAACCCAGTTGGGTGGATTCATAGCTTTTATCGTGGCTGAGATTTTCATGCTGGCTGCAATGGCCTATGATCGCTATGTGGCTATTTGCAACCCCCTGCTATACATGGTGGTGGTATCTCGGCACATCTGCCTTCTGCTGGTATCCCTCACATACCTCTATGGTTTGAGCACAGCCCTGTCAGTCTCTTCCTGTGTTTCCTCTATGTCTTATTGCTCTTCCAATGTGATCAACCATTTTTACTGTGATAGTGTCCCTTTGTTAGCATTGTCCTATATGGATACCTACATTCCAGAAACAGTAGCGTTTGCCTTTTCAGGAACCAATTTGTTTTTCTCCATGATTGTTGTTTTAATATCCTACTTCAATATTGTCCATGCCATTTTGAGGATACGTTCCTCCCAGGGGCGACAAAAAGCCTTTTCCTCCTGTGCTTCCCATATGATGGCTGTCACTGTGTTCTACGGGACTCTCCTCTTCATGTATTTGCAACCAAGGACCAACCACTCATTAAATACTGATGAAATGGCCTCTGTCTTCTACACCCTAGTGATTCCAATGCTGAATCCCCTCAATTACAGCCTAAGGAACAGGCATGTGAAGGGTGCAGTAAAGAGGTTCCTGGATAACCCATGCTATTATTCAAATTAATGTAAATTTGAAACTACAACTGTCAGGTAGAAAGGTAGACATAAGCAGGTGGAGGGAGAATAAAGCCAGTAAAACCCACTAAAAGGGGCTCAAATACTTAATTCGATAAAATCAGAGGGCAAGAGAAACCTCGCAGAAGTAATTAGTTGAAGTGTCAAAGATTAGGAGTTACTTAGAATTTCCAAACATTCCCCAGATGGAAAAAACAACATACCCAAATGAGAAGTCTCCAAGCTCAAACTCTCACCAGATATGAGAAAATAAAATACACAAAGACAGGAACAGACATCATCAGAGCAGCCTCTGCCTTCTTTTTATCCATTACACCGGTGGAGGGCAGAGACAGGAGACAAGCACCACAATTATTTTTCCAAAAGTGTATAGTAAGAACAGGAAGGATTCCATCTGAAAGCTAAGAGTCCATTACAAAAACCAGGGGGTTAGGAAGGAAGATTCCGAACATATTCTTTAGTAAACAATCACTCCGTCCACTTTGGGGGCAGGTGCAGGTGGTGTTGACTGGTGTGTTCCCAGAGGGGAGTTATCCTGGAGAGGAACGGACCAATTTCTATAAATTAATTCTGCAAAATTACCTGGAGGATTGATAATAAAAGAGTTTTAATGTCTCTTACCAGAGATAAGCATTTTGAGACCACTTTACAAGTTTATACCCCCTGGCCCTTTGGAAGTCCTTAAAAGAGGGAACCCCCATGCCTCCTCTCTGAGAAAGATAAGGAAAATATTCAACACAGCCGTCAAGGTCAGCAAACCGCTTTTTCCCTCCAGTTGGCAAAGCACTACTGGCCCCCCCCTCCCCCCCTCCAGGCTCCTCTTCTGCCCTGCGCATGTCAAAAAGCTACATATTAAAATAATATAAATTGCTCCCCTTGCTTTGTTTTCCGGGCTCAGTCCTTGGGAGATGACTCCCCTCCAGGCCTGCCCGTGTAAAATAAACCTCAACTCTCCAAGACCTCCGAGTGCCGCTTGGTTCTTCCATCAGTGATCCAGTCCAGATTTTCCAGTATTTTCCGTAACAAGGACACCCACGCTTTTTCTCTATTTGAGTGTATGACTTTAAATAAGGCTTTCTCACAGCTCAACTTAATTGCGTTTTGTCACTGTGCTTTCCCAGTCGTAATCGACTTTGCTTCTTTACTATTTCATTCCATTTTCAAGTCTTCACTTAGTCTCTGCTTTACTCCTGATAAGTAGGGAGGGGCTACTGAGAGCTCAGATTTGGGCCGGCAAGTTCTCCTTGCTTGGGTGACCCAGACGGAACTGCAGCTTCAGAAACCTGCCTGAGACTCTCCTTTCTTTGGGAAGTTCTCAGAACATAGTCTCACTCCATCCCCTGCTCTGTGGCTCCCCAAATCCCAGGGTGGGCGGGGCTAGCCCCGATGCAGGGCAGATCCAAGCAGACAAGGGACACCAAGTGACCCTGGCTTTAAGAGATGCAAGGGAATCTGCCCTATACCAAGAAATGTTTTGCAAACTTTCCCTTTGCACCTCTGAACTTTCCTGCTCTCAGCTGCCTGCAAGGCTGCTGCCATTCATTTGAACCCTCGCCCTAATGAATTCCTTCCTAGTCTAACCTTCTCAGGAATTCTTTCTCATTCAGTCAAGAACTCTCCCCCTCTGGTCTGAGGTTTCACCTGGTGCACCAAGAGAAAGCTGTGTCTGGCAACAATACCAGGCCTCCAAGTCCAAGTGTTATCAATCAAAGACTTCTCTGCCCTGCCAAGACCCCATAAAAAGAAGCCTCAGAGTAAACTGTCTGCACCTGTCTAACCTCAGGCAGGCCCGCTCTGCTGTACAGGGTGAATTAAAATTCACTTTGCCTGCCTAACTTTGGTTTCCTGTATTATGCTGTCTACCTTCCCTGTGTCTCGGAACTGACTTCTCCCCAACACTACCTTCCTTTAAGTGTGTTCATTTGCTTTTGAAAATCTTGCTGAGAGAAGAGGCCATTCAAGAGTTTAAAATTCCATTAATTTAAATGGCAAAATCTTAATCCTTTTATTGCAACCTCAATTACCCAATTTTCCCTAGTGAAAAATACACTAATTGACTGAAGAACACACACATAATAAAAATAACTTGAAAATAAATACATTTTAAATGTAAATTATTAAAGGATTTTTATAATTTCTAAACAAGGAAGAGAAACTCTGATAGCTGGTGATAGAGGTGAGAATTATTTCTTGGAAGGTGATAAGGAGTCAGATCATCTTCTTTGCCATAGATATCTTTTGTTCAGCTGTTTAAAATTTTATTAAGTTTTTGCAGCATTTTATCTACCAATTTCTTAAGCTTTGGGGGCCCATTTTATCTTGCACTTAAAATAAATTTGTATCAGAGGAAAAATAAACCTTTAGGAGAAAATTAAAACTAAACAGAAAATTCTTACATATGCATAGAAATAGGACATGTGGCAAAATAGAAAAAAATATATAAAAGTGGGTTATTTTTCTTCCCTCTCACTTGGTGCATGTAAATAAAGTGAAATGTTGCTATTCTACCCAAATGTGACATAAAATTAATTTTCTCCAGATCATTCTTACAGCAAACATTGTTGTATAGAATTGATGGTCTTTATTGTGGAGTCATAACAACAAACAAACAGCATTTTTGCTTGGTGTGTTTTGGAATAAAATGTTATTAGATCAAAAAGTTAAGTCATTGTCTTCAAAGGGATGCCAATTATGAAAGACACTCATGACAACAAATAAATAAAAGTTAATGTTTATTAAGTGGCATATGTCTGTACATGTAAATCTTTAATAATACACAATGGAGTGAGAAAGAGTGGGTATAGCATTAGGGAAAAGGCAATGTCTAGAAATAAATTAGATTCATGAAATATTTAGGGAAATCAAAAATAAGTCATATACAGTGGCCATGAGACTCAGATCCATGAGTTAATTTATGACATTAGTCATAAATAAGCTGAAAACACTGTATGATGTATATTTCTAGTCTTGAGGGACAAAATTAGCAATAACTTGATAGCATTTTGCCCTCAAGACTTTTATGTTTTATTATTTATAAGTATATAAAAGTCTATAATGTCTATTATTTTATGTTTGTCTATTTGCTTTTATTTTGTTATGGTTGTATTTAGCTTCACCCACCAAGTGTATTTCCCAGCAGAGAACTATTCTGTGAGTCTGGTTAGGAGAACAGAATTGAAGCAACAGGACTAAAGTCACACTTGCTTTCTATCAATCCCATGTATTAAATAAATGAAAATCTGGAATGAAAACTGGAGTTCTGCTACCTTTCAATGCGGTTTACATATACGTATTTTCTAAAAGTAATTGTGTTGTTACGTGTACTAGTTCCCTAATGGTACTGTAAAAAGCACCACCAATTCAGTGGCTTGAAGCGACACAAAATTATTATGCCATTGCAGGGGCCGAGGGCACGCTGGTACAAGATGTGTCACTTAGGCATGAAGATATTCGAAACTGGAAATCTCTGAGGCCCACATAACTGAGTAAAAAGCATGTAGGTGGGAACTGTTTCAGGGAGAACCGTCACCTTAGCTAGCTATATTATAGGGTAAACTAGGCGTGGGAGACAGAGAAGAATGCGGCTAAAGCTGTAAAGTTCCTCTTTGCACAGCTTCATTGCTTCTGGGGGCCACCAAGTATTTTGTTTATCAAACATTTACTCTTTTCATATTCCTGTGAGTTGCTTCCCTTGTCCTTTGAAGTCTCAGGCACCCGCTCCCTTCTCCTTTGCACAGGATGACATGTAGACCTCTTTCTCCCTGACTGTCCTTGGAATCTCTGTCTATGGTTTCCTGTATTCACTGTACATAATTAAACTTTGTTTATTTTTCTGCCATGTCATGGCAATTTGATTCCTAAACCAGCTAGAAGAACCTCAAGGGGGAGTGGAAATTCCTTCCTTCGCAACACTATGGTTCTGACGTCAGAAGTTCAAAAATGAGTCTCACTGGTCTAACATCAAGGTTATCAGCAGGCTGCATGCCTGGCAGGACCTCTGGGAGAATCTGTTCTCTTGCCACTTCCACCCTCTAGAGGTTCCCCACATCCCTTGCCTGGTTCCCTTTCATCGAGCAATCCCACCTCTCTGACCTCTGCTTCCACTGCTGCCTCATTTCCTTCTCTGACTCTCTCGCCTCCCTCACTTTCCTGTGATTATGTTGGTCCCACCCAGATAATCCAGGAGAGCATTCTCACGCCAACGTCTTTAACTTAATCTCATGATGTGAGCATCCAACATGGGGTTGTTCATGTCAGGCTTGCCTGATTTCCTGCCGACTGCCTCTGTAAACATACACCACCCTGAGAGGTGTGCTGGTGAACACCTGAACCAGGTAACGCCGTATGCCAGGCATGCCTGTGAATGCCTGAGCTGGGTAACACCACACGTGGACTGTCCATTCTCATCTCTGACCCCTGGATGGATGGACAGGACATATAAGGGACTGGACACAGACCCATGTGGCAAGCTTGTCCCAGAGGACCATAACACAGGACCACAGACGTGTGCTCCGAGGCTTGCTCCTACTCGATCATGGATTCGTCAGTCCACTTGAACTGTCTCTGCTGCATCGCATTCCCCTTGGGAAAGAGGAGAGGCTGATGGGGGCAGCCCAGACCTGAATCATCCACTGTGACTGGTATTGATCTGTGATATATGTGTTTTCAGATATGCTTAATCTCCTGCTTTGAGTATTGTGTGAAAGGAAATTGCAACATGAACTGTATGATTTGCGCAAACTTAAGGGTGTTAAGTTCATTACTCCCTTGCCATGCAGATCCATACTTCCTGACTCACTCACTTCACCTCATTAGCAAATCTGTTTTATTTCTGGAGGACAACATGTTCGCAGATTCTGAGTGGAAGAACATCGGCATCCTTGGTGGGGTGAGAGGATCATTATTCTGCCTAAACATCTACTTCGATATTGGCATATTTTGTTAAAGGTAGCAACCTAAAATCTTACACCTGTCTCATTCACTGGTACTCACAGTCTCACAAGAGCAAAGCTTACACACTAATACCCTTTCTACATTACATAGCTTCAAAATTTGTTCTAAACAAACTGGACACAAACCCACTTTGAATGAAGGATAAGCAAAAAACACTGGGTTCAATGGTTCCTAAAGTATATGTACACATGCACACACATTCATGTATTTGTTAGGCAGAAAATAGATATGAACTGGTGGAGGAGAATAAGGTCAGTAAAGCCCACTAAAGGGACTCAGAGAGTTAGCCAGATAAAACTAGAGCCAGAAAGGACTCACTGGGTTAATGAGTTAATCAGTTGAAGCTCCAAAGTCCAGGAGTGACTTAGAATGTCCAGATACTCCCCAAATAAAGAACAGCATCTGAGTGCACCCCTTCTCTTCATTGTACCAATTAGATCATGCCATTGTAAGATTTACTTAAATCTGCTGAAAGGCACAGTTTATTCTTTTTTTTAAGATATATGAATTGATTGCTATATGTAAAGTTTACTTGGGTTCTTTTTTTTTTTTCATTGAAACTTTTTTTTTTGTTAACATTAATCTACAATAACATGAAGATCATTACGTTTACTAGGCTCTCTCCAACCCCAAGTCCCCCCTACAAACCCCACTACAGTCATTGTCCATCAGCATAGTAAAATGTTTTACAATCACTACCTGTCTTCTCTGTGTTGCAAAGCCCTCCCCTTTCCCCCACACCTCGCCTTATACATGTTAATCATAATACCCCCTTTCTTCTTCCCTGCCCTCCCATTCTCCAAAGTCTCTTTACCTTTCGTAACTGTTAGTCCATTCTTGGGTTCTGTGATTCTGCTGCTGTTTTGTTCCTTCAGTTTTTCTTTTGTTCTTATACTCCACAGAAGAGTGAAATCATTTAGTATTTGTCTTTCTCCATTTGGCTTATATCACTGAGCATAATACCCTCTAGCTCCATCCATGTTGTTGCAAATGGTAGGATTTGTTTTCTTCTTATGGCTGAATAATATTCCATTGTGTATATGTACCACCTCTTCTTTATCCATTCATCTACTGATGGACACATAGGTTGCTTCCATTTCTTGGCTATTGTAAATAGTGCTGCAATAAATATGGGGGTGCATCTGTCTTTTTCAAACTGGAGTGCTGCATCCTTAGGGAAAAATCCTAGAAGTGGAATTCCTGGGTCAAATGGTAAGTCTATTTTGAGCATTTTGAGGAACCTCAATATTGCAGTCCACAATGGTTGAACTAATTTACATTCCCACCAGCAGTGTAGGAGGGTTCCCTTTCTCCACAACCTCGCCAACATTTGTTGTTGTTTGTCTTTTGGATGGTAGCCATCCTTACTGGTGTGAGGTGATATCTCATTGTAGTTTTAATTTGCATTTCTCTGATAACTAGCCACGTGGAGCATCTTTTCATGTGTCTGTTGGCCATCTGAATTTCTTCTTTAGAGAACTGTCTATTCAGCTCCTCTGCCCATTTTTTAAGTGGATTATTTGCTTTTTGTTTGTTGAGGTGCATGAGCTCTTTATATATATTGAATGTCAAGCCTTTATCACATCTGTCATTTATGAAAATATTCTTCCATACTGGAGGGTACCTTTTTGTTCTATTGCAGGTGCCTTTGCTGTACAGAAGTTTCCAGCTTGTTATAGTCCCAGTTGTTCATTTTTTGCTTTTGTTTTCCGTGCCCGGGGAGATATATTCATGAAGAAGTCCCTCATGTTCATGTCAAAGAGATTTTAGCCTATGTTTTTTTCTAAGAGTTTTATGGTTTCATGATTTACATTCAGGTCTTTGATCCATTTTCAATTTACTTTTGTGTATGGGGTTAGACAATAATCCAGCTTCATTCTCTTACATGTAGCTCTCCAGTTTTGCCAGCACCATCTTGAAGAGACTGTCATTTCCCCATTGTATGTCCATGTCTCCTTTACCGAATATTAATTGACCATATATGTTTGGGTTAATGTCTGAGTCTCTAATCTGTTCCACTGGTCTGTGGCTCTGTTCTTGAGCCTGTACCAAATTGTCTTGATTACTATGGCTTTGAAGTAGAGCTTGAAGTTGGGGAGTGAGATCCTCGCCACTTTATTCTTCTTCCTCGGGATGGCATTGGCTATTCGGTGTCTTTGGTGTTTCCGTATGAATTTTTGAACTATTTGTTCCAGTTCATTGAAGAATGTTGTTGGTAATTTGATAGGGATTGCATCAAATCTGTATATTGTTTGGGAAGAATGTCCATTTTGATGATATTAATTCTTCTTAGCCAAGAGCATGGGATGAGTTTCCATTTGTTAGTGTCGTCTTTAATTTCTCTTAAAAGTATCTTATAGTTTTCAGGGTATAGGTCTTTCACTTCTTTGGTTAGGTTTATTCCTAGGTATTTTATTCTTTTTGATGCAATTGTGAATGGAATTGTTTTCCTGATTTCTCTTTCTATTGGCTCATTGTTAGTGTATAGGAAAGTCACACATGTCAGTGTGTTAATTTTGTATCCTGCAACTTTGCTGAATTCCGATATCAGTTCTAGTAGTTTTGGAGTGGAGTCTTTAGGGTTTTTTATGTACAGAATCATGTCATCGGCAAATAGTGACAGTTTAAGTTCTTCTTTACTAATCTGGATTCCTTGTATTTCTTTGTTTTGTCTGATTGCCATGGCTAGGACCCCCAGTACTATGTTAAATAACAGTGGGGAGAGTGGGCATCCTTGTCTTGTTCCCGATCTCAGAGGAAAAGCTTTCAGCTTCTCGCGTTCAGTATGATGTTGGCTGTGGGTTTATCATACATGGCCTTTATTATGTTGAGGTACTTGCCCTATATACCCATTTTGCTGAGAGTTTTTATATCGAATGGATATTGAATTTTGTCGAATGCTTTTTCAGCATCTATGGAGATGATCATGTGGTTTTTCTCTTTCTTTTTGTTGATGTGGTGGATGATGTTGATGGACTTTCGAATGTTGTACTATCATTGCATCCCTGGGATGAATCCCACTTGGTCGTGGTGTATGATCCTTTTGTTATATTTTTGAATTCGATTTACTAATATTTTATTGATTATTTTTGCATCTACGTTCATCAGTGATATTGGTCTGTAATTTTCTTTTTTGGTGGGGTCTTTGCCTGGTTTTGGTATTAGGGTGATGTTGGCTACATAGAATGAGTTTGGGAGTATTCCCTCCTCTTCTATTTTCTGGAAAACTTTAAGAAGAATGGGTATTACATCTTCTATGTCTGTCTGATAAAATTCTGAGGTAAATCCATCTGGCCTGGGTTTTTTTTTCTTGGGTAATTTTTTGATTAGCACTTCAGTGACTTTGCTGGTAATTGGTTTGTTTAGATTTTGTGTTTCTTCCTTGGTCATTTTCGGATGGTTGTATTTTTCTAGGAAGTTGTCCATTTCTTCTAGGTATTCCAGCTTCTTAGCATATAGGTTTTCATAGTAGTCTCTAATAATTCTTTGTATTTCTGTTGGGTCCATCGTGATGTTTGCTTTCTCATTTCTCTTTCTGTTGATGTGTGTTGATTCTCTTTTTTTCTTAATAAGTCTAGCTAGAGGCTTATCTATTTTGCTTATTTTCTCAAAGAAACAGCTCCTGGTTTCATTGATTTTTTCTATTGTTTTATTCTTCTCAATTTTGTTTATTTCTTCTCTGATCTTTATTATGTTCCTCCTTCTGCTGAATTTAGGATTCATTTGTTCTTCTTTTTCCAATTTTGATTACTGTGACTTTAGGCTATTCATTTGGGTTTGTTCTTCCTTCTTTAAATATGCCTGGATTGCTATATACTTTCCTCTAAAGACTGCTTTCACTGCGTCCCACAGAAGTTGGGTCTTTGTGTTGCTGTTGTCATTTGTTTCCATATACTGCTAGATCTCCATTTTAATTTGGTCGTTGATCCATTGACTATTTAGAAGCAAGTTTTTAAGCCTCCATGTGTTTGTGAGCCTTTTTGCTTTCCTGGTACAATTTATTTCTAGTTTTGTACCTTTGTGGTCTGAAAAGTTGGTTGGTAGGATTTCAATCTTTTGGAATTTACTGAGGCTCTTTTTGTGGCATAGTATGTGGTCTATTCTGGAGAATGTTCCATGTGTACTTGAGAAGAATGTGTATCCTGTTGCTTTTGGGTGTAGAGTTCTATAGATGTCTATTAGGTCCATCTGTTCTAGTGTGTTGTCCAGTGCCTCTGTGTCCTTACTTATTTTCTGTCTGGTGGATCTGTCCTTTGGAGTGAATGGTGTGTTGAAGTCGCCTAAAATGACTGCATTGCAGTCTATTTCCTCCTTTAGTTCTGTTAGTATTTGTTTCACATATGCTGGTGCTCCTGTATTGAGTGCATATATATTTATAATTGTTATATCCTCTTGTTGGACTGAGCCATTTATCGTTATGTAATGTCCTTCTTCATCTCTTGTTAACTTTCTTTGTTTTGAAGTCTATTTGTCTCATACTAGTACTGCATCACCTGCTTTTTTCTCCTAATTGTTTGCATGAAATATCTTTCTCCATTCCTTGACTTTTAGTCTGTGCATGTCTTTGGGTTTGTAGGGAGTCTCTTGTAAGCAGCATATAGATGGGTCTTGTTTATTTATCCATTCACTGACTCTATGTCTTTTGATTGGTGCATTCAGTCCATTTACATTTAGGGTGATTATTGAAAGATATGTACTTATTGCCATTTCAGGCTTCAGATTCGTGGTTACCAAAGGTTCCAGGTTACTTTCCTTACTATCTAAGAGTCTAACTTAACTCACTTAGTGTGTTGTTACAAACACAATCTAAACGTTCTTTTCTATTTCTCCTCCTTTTTCTTCCTCCTTCATTCTTTATATATTAGGTATCAAATTCTGTACTTTTTGTCTATCCCTTGATTGAATTTTGGGATAGTCAATTTAATTTTGCATTTGCCTCACAATCAGCTGCTCCACCCTAACTACTGTGGTTTTACTACGTCTGGTGACAGCTATCCAACCCTAGGAACACTTCCATCTATAGCAGTCCCTTCAAAATAGACTGCAGAGATGGTTTGTGGGATGTAAACTCTCTCAGATTTTGCTTATCTGAAAATTGTTTAATCCCTCCTTCAAATTTAAATGATAATCTTGCTGGATAAAGTAATCTTCATTCCAGGCCCTTCTGCTTCATGGCATTAAGTACATCATGCCACTCCCTTCTGGCCTTTAAGGTTTCTGCTGAGAAGTCTGATGTTAGCCTGATGGGCTTTCCTTTGTATGTGATCTTATTTCTGCCTCTGGCTGCTCTTAACAGTCTGTTCTTATTCTTGATCTTTCCCATTTTAATTACTATGTGTCTTGGTGTTGTGTTCCGTGGGTCCCTTGTGTAGGGGGATCAGTGGATCTCCATGGCCTGACAGACTACCTCCTTCCCCAGATTGGGGAAGTTTTCAGCAACTACCTCCTCAAAGACACTTTCAATTCCTTTCTCTCTCTCTTCTTCTTCTGGTATCCCTATAATGCAAATATTGTTCTGCTTGGATTGGTCACACAGTTCTCTCAATATCCTTTCATTTTTAGAGATACTTTTTTCTCTCTGTGCCTTGGCTTCTTTGTATTCCTCTTCTCTAGTTTCTATTTTATTTATTGTCTCCTCCACCGTATCCAACCTGCTTTTAATACCATCCATTGTGTTGTTTAACTATTGGATCTCTGACCTGAATTCATTCCTGAGTTCTTAGATGTCTTCCTGTACCTCCATTAGGATGTTGATGATTTTTATTTTGACGTCCCTTTCAAGAAGAGTCACGAGGTCCATATCATTAAAAACTTTCTCTGGAGTTGTATTCACAATTTTACTCTGGACAAGGTTCCTTTGGCATTTCATGTTTGTTTATGTCACCCGAAAGTGTCCAGAAGCTCTATTCTGGAGCTGCTGAGCCACTGAAGCAATGTCAGGGGTCATAGGGGAGCAGTACTGGGGTTGAGGAAAAAGCTATTCCCTACCTCCTGGCTCCTGTGCCTGTCTCCACTGCCTGAGCAAGTGGGCCGGGCACACAGGTATGCTTTGTCCCAGAGCAGCCAGATATGGATCCCTGCTTTCCACAAGCAGACAGATTCACAGTCTTCCCAGGAACTCTGCCTGTATTAACTTTCCAACCTGGTAGTCATGCGAGTCTCATGAAAGCACCATGAAAAGTAGGTTTGTGCTCCCAACACAGATCTCCGGAACTAGTTATTCGGCAGTCCCAAGCCTTATACTCCCTCCCTGCTCCATTTATCTTCCTCCTGGTGAGCTGGGGTGAGGGAGGGGCTCAGGGCCCATGGAGCCACAGCTCTGGTATGTTACCCCATTCGCTGAGGTCTGCTCTTTTCTACAAGTGTGTGCAGTCTGACATGTCCTCTTTCCTGTTGCTCTCTCAGGAATAGTTGTGCCAATTAAATGTTCTAATTGTATCCAGTTTTAAGAGGAAGCCTCTGTCTCTCCTCTCACACTGCCATCTTTCTGACTGGGGTGTTTTTACTATTGCTAAATAAATATAATATGAGGCAGTAGGTAGAGAGAGAAGAAAAACATATTTAAAAGGTCTGTATTCCTTTCTCAATCACCCTACTTGCATGAAATAGCAGATGATAGACAGCATTTCACATCTGTCTCTTGTTCCTGAGAGACAGTGTTCACCACCCAGGGAACAGACACAGACATGGTTATATGATGCAGGTCAGTCAGGAGCAGGGCTGAGCCCTCTGCAGACAGAATTGTGCACAGCAAAGAAGTCAGTAGTTCTGTGTCAGGTACTAATATTTTTCTTGTTTTATTCATTTTTGCTTTAGACTTCCTTAGTTTTTTATTCTTTTTTGAATGAAAGCATAATATAAAACCTAAGGAGATTATGGATTATTAGGCACACTTTTATTTGAATGACTTATCAATCTTTTTTGTTATATTTTATATATAGAGAGAGAGATGACAGGGCTTATAATACTTTGCATGCATGGTTATGGAGAAGGTAAGATGTTTTTTTTACTGGTTTCAATATGCTACCTACACTTTTAAATACTCTTAAAAATATTTCCATTTGTAAAGGGAAGCTTTTTTAAAATATGAATCTACAGAACAGATATTTAAAGGAATTTAAGCCATGGGTTTGCACACTAGTACATTGAGCATTTGATTATTATTCAGATATTCTTTATCTGTTCTTCATCTACCTTCAACTTCACTTTCCTTTCATTCTCACAGAACAGAGAAGGTCATGGGCAGTATTATGTTGTACATAGCTGGTTTGGGTAAAATACAACAGTGGAACATAAAAATTCAATAGCCACCCATGGACCAGCAATCCTTTTATAGCCAAAGGAGGCAGATTTCAGAGATATTCATACCAAACAGGGTTAAAAGAAACAATAATAGATATTACATTTTCTACATTATTAAGAAGGGGGCAAAGTTGAGTCATCCATCTCTCTGAGGTTATGAGCCTATGGACATAAGAATACTTTTATGAGGAGTCCTACGCATGTACTGTTGGTGACTAGTTCATGTGGATTTCTTTTAGATTTGGGCAGAGAGACTCACACACTCATCCACAATCCCGTGCTTGCCTCTCTTACCCGTGCTGGCAGCATCTGTATGATTATGTCTCAACCATTCTTCCTATTCTTCCCCGAGCAACAGCACCTGTTCAGAGGGGAGTATGATTAGCAGATCACTCACGGAGCCCCATCCACCTTGTTATTGAGCAACTGAAACCTCTTCTGCCGTGGGTCCTGAATCACAGACTATCTCTGTGTTTTGTTTGTTGAGGCTGGATGGACTCAGAAGAGTTACAGAGTGAAAGGCGCTTGTTGGACCCATGAACCTGCCATAGCTTTGGCTGCTCCACTATTTAGGATGATAAGGCAAAAACAAGGAAGTAGATTCACTACCTGCACCTTTACTGAATTGTGTGTCTCTATCATAGGATATGAAAATACGTCTACTAAATTTTTTTTAAAAACAAGCATTTTCAGAAGACATGGTTATGTTCATACTAATTGTGAAATTATTGTCTCCACTCTGAGGAAGTCAATTTCTTAATATGAGATCTTAAAACAAGGTAGTAGAACCAAACTACATAGGTTGGTGTGGAAATAGCATGATTTAATTTGGATGAGAATGCTACACCTCTATACAATTCCACACAAATGTTGCTGTAATTGTTTTGGTATCATTTTATCAATGTAAATTTATTTGGATACAGTTGCAGATGAGTCAGTTTACTTGAACAGTCCTGGATTACCTCTTTTTCTCGTTATGGGAAAATTGAAAGGAGCAGCACTCTTACTATGAAGACAATAAGATAATATAAATCCAGCCCTTCCCTTTCCATCTTTCACAACCAGGGATTTCCGGACACGAGCGATGGCTTTTGGCAACTGCACTGGTGTCACTGACTTCATATTCCAGGGACTCTCTGGCAGACAGGATGTACAGCAGGGGCTCTTTGTGCTCTTCCTGCTGGTTTATGGCATAACTGTGGTTGCCAATCTAGGGATGATCCTGCTGGTCAAGGTGGACCCCAGACTCCACTCGCCCATGTACTATTTCCTGAGCAATCTGTCCTTCTGTGATGTCTGCTACTCCTCCACTGTCTCTCCCAAGATTCTGGCTGATTTCTTATTGAGCAGAAGAGGATACCACATATTTTATGTGCCATTCAGATGTATTTTTTGGGGATCTTTGGAGATGTGGAATGTTTCCTGTTGGCGATCATGGCTTATGACCGTTATGTAGCCATTTGCAACCCACTTCTTTACCCAGTGGCCATGCCCAGGAGACTCTGTTTCCAGCTCATGGCCATTGTGTACATGGAAGGGTTGGTCGACTTGGCAATCCACACCTGTTGTACATTTCGATTTTCATTCTGCAACCACTTTTTCTATGACATCCCACCCTTGCTAGCCCTCTCTTCCTCAGACACCTCCATCAATGAGATTCTTTTGTTCATTTTCAGTACTTGTGTTGTGGGGCTCAGCATCATACCTGTCCTCCTCTCTTACATCTATGTCCTAACTACCATCCTGAGAATGAAGTCAGCAGAGGGCAGACTCAAAGCCTTCTCTATGTGTGCCTCCCACATAACCACTGTGGCCATATTCCACGGCGCACTGCTGTTCATGTATTTCCAACCCACCTCCAGTTATTCCATGCACACGGACAAAGTGGCATCTGTTTTCTACAGAGTTGTCATCCCTATGCTGAACCCACTTATCTACAGCTTGGGGAATACAGATGTGAAAGATGCCCTGAGAAAAATGGTCAGCACTAAATTATGTTCTGTGTGAAACAAGTTATTCCACCCGAAAGTGTTATTTAAAGGTTCTAAGATCTGAAGTTCAGGTCCTTTGATACAGGTTCCTGTAGTCTCACCAATACATCTTCTACATAATTTCCATTACTTATCAGTGTGCCTAAGTTGAGTGTAGGGAGCAGTCACTTTTGTTCTTAACCTCCTCTCAATATATGAAGAGTGCTAATATGTCCAATTTGCTGTTTTTGAAGAGAGTCTTTTTCTACCTGCTTTCCTTATTCATGGATAAGTCCCATCGATCTTTCATTGCCAGAACTCCCCACATTTCTTAATATTATAATTCAACTTATTCTCCCAAGGTACAATATTTTTTTCATAAACATTGGTTTTACTAAATCAGAAGGTTTGAGTGTCTTAATTATGTTTGTATGTATCCTTCTTATGCACTAGTATCCCTGTGTAAATGATCCATCATAACACCTAGAAATATACCCATAGTAAATAAGCACATAAGAATAAATAAAAACACTGTTGCCCGAAATCACATTCAATGGCATTTTCATTGCACATTATTAATGCACCCCTTAAGTAATTGCAAATGTTCTTTTGTGAAGGCATTTCAGAATGATAGTAAACAACAGGAGGCTGCTCTGCTTTTCAAGGAGGCATTTGCATGACCTATGACAGACAATTGGATAATATGGTAGTGGCAAAAAAATATATGAGGAATACTTCTTTGGATAAACAGTTTGAAGGATTACTAGCTGTGCCATATTTTCTTAATTTAGGCATATTACTTGGTAATCATTCTTATGTGATTGAACATATTAGGAGAAACTGTTTGAAGTTTTGTAAAGTCCACTCAGAGGCTCATTGTGTTTGCAGTGTTCAGAAGTTATAAACATGCCATCTTCCTTCCATATAATATATGACAGTAATATCTGGTAAAGATTGATTTGACATGCATAATGATTTCTTTAATCACATCTAATAAGTACAAACTAGTGACAAGGAAATTTGGTCTCAATAAATTGGTTTCCCTAGCTCAATAACTGTAAGTCTAATAATGCCATACACCAGTTTGGATAATTGTAATTTCATCTCCCTGGATGTTGCATTAGATGTTGAAAAATGATTTACTAGTATGTGTCATAGGATTCACTGATTAATAGGAACATCATGTATATGGCCTGAACTAATTCTTCCGTGATGGAATTCTACAAAATCAGGGAAAACATTGTATCAGAATCTTTGATCAATTCTTGCTCATCTGGTTTAATCCTTCCATTCATTTCATCTCCTCATCATAGCATTCTCCACACCCACCAGGACTATTGGGAATCACTACTGTCCAGATTTAATATTACTAGCGGCTGTGTGCAGTGGTTGAGGTAGTAGGCATGTTTCCATGCCCGGACACCTTTCCTTCAGCCTTGGTACCGAAATCCCTAAATAAACAAATGGCCATGGTGGTAGATTTGGGTGCATGCACAGAGCAGTGAACACGTGGAGGCATACTGGTGTAGGCTGCATGATGACACGTGTGAGGCTGCAGCAGTGTCAAAGCTCATTGACTCAGCAGTGGGAGGCCCTGTGCAAGATGCACAGGCAGCGAGGTGTAATCTCTCTGGAAGCTCCTCTCCAGGAAAACGCTATGGCCCAGGCACACAGTGAAGCTCTGAATCCCTGTGATTTTGAGGAAATCGATTCCTCTCTTGTCACCTGAGGAACGAGTCATAATTGAAATCAAACAAATGCATTTATCTGTGGTCTCAAAATGCATTTATGGGAGCAAGAATAAGGTGGCAACCCAAATTATGTCCCATTCGGGAAAGATAGTCAGTGGGATTTAAAGACAGAACGGAATTTTGTGTACATCATTTACAAAGAATTTTGACTGGAGCTGGTGGCAGAAAACTAAAACTGGCTGAAGTGGAGCTGTTGCTTGGCTATGACCAGGACATGTTAGTTACTGCAGCAAGTTGCACATGTCCTGTGCAGCCCTTGGAATACTTCTGGTTTGTCCCAGATCAAAATTTCAGGGATCTACCTGGTCAGAGTGTGGGGAAGGCCCCAACCTTAATGGCCTCCTGGCTCCATGTTATAACCCCTGGACCTGAGTGTCTCCATTTCATTTCCTCTCTGATATTCACCAGACCCCAGCACCTCTCCGTAAAAGAGGTCCCGCCCTAGGTTATCCCTAAAGTCCTTTCCAGTCGTCACAGTTTGTCCATATCTATGATCTAATGTTTTGTGTACACCTATCCTCACTATAGGATTTATAAAAACCAAACAACGGTAGAGAGTGACTTCGTCTTCATGCAAAACAATTCCATTGTGTCTCTGACAGATTTCACAAGAAATAGAATAATGAAAACTGCTAGAGATTGCATGTTGTGGACATCAAATAATTTAAACACAAATCCACCCAACTGGTATTTAGACTTTTATAGACTCTTCACAGAAGTAATTGTACAACTTTATTAGTGTTCATGTAAATAAAATTTATAACCTCAGCGCTGCACTATGACTCACACTCGAGCATCTATAATGATAAATATTTATGAAATTATATCATGTATTGGGGTGCATATGTAACAGTTATAGCTTTCAACATTGAGGAAGAATTCAGCATTCATTCATCTTTCAAAAACCATGTCAGAGTCTCTATGAGAATTGGCATATATTCCCCTTCCTCATTATACCCAACAGAAATGAGTACATATGTATACCCAAAGCTTCCACAAAAGTGATCACACACACAGTAGTATTTTTGAAACCTGACAATAATGTGTGGGGTTTGTTCATTGGGCTACTACACAGCAGAGAATTAATGAACTATCAAATCTCACATACATGACACAGAGGAACAGAATTCCGGCTAAAGGATACAAACTAAATGATTTCACTACTGTAAAGTTTCTTAAAATCACAGAAAATTATCATATTACACAACTATTTTTGTTGAGGTTATGGATTTCTCTGAAATGCTCATTTTGTTCTTTTATTTGGTCAGGGTACTGTGTGCAGTGACGTTTTGTTTCCAAAAATTATCAAGTTTATTTTAAATAATAAAATATGTCACTTCAAAGAATTTTCTGAACACAAAGGCTATGTACCGCCAGAATGTAGACAATTGCAGGATATTTTTATTTACTTTTAAATATCTGTCAGATCCTTAAATCCATTATTTCAAGATATTTTTGTATAATTACTAAAGAATTCAAATTCAGACATGGTAGAGCCAAGATGGCGGCATGTGTAGAGCAGAGGAAATCTCCTCCAAAACCACATATATTTATGAAAATATAACAAAGACAACTCTTCCTAGAATAGAGATCAGAGGACACAAGACAACATCCAGACCACAGCCACACCTGTGAGAACCCAGCGCCTTGCAAAGGGGGTAAGATACAAACCCCAGCCTGGCGGGACCCTAGCACCCCTCACCCCAGCTTCCGGCAGGTGGAGAGGAGACAGAGCAGGGAGGGAGAGGGTTCCCAGGAATGCTAAACACCCATCCCTAGCCATCCAGACCAGAGTGCAGACACAGTGCATGCATGGGGTGCTGGATACTAGGGAAAAAGGACAGCAAGACCTGTGAGCAGGTCACTAAGCCCGGCACCCTGGGGACAAAGAACAGTGAGTGGCTTTTTTTTTTTTTTTTTTGCGAGTGCTCTTTGGAAGTCTTAAAGGGACAGGGACCCCAAAACTGGATGGAAGCGTCCTAGGACCCTTAGTCTAGCTACAGGCAATCGGGGGAACTCTGGGCACTCTAACCCCTGGGCAGCAGGGAGCACGGAGGCCCCTCATGCAGATAAACAGCCTCCCGGTTGCTCCCCCTTCCACACGGCTCCACCATATTGGAGAGGCAGCCAGAGACAAGCCACGCCCACAGCAACATTGGAGATAAACTCCATAGCAACCGTGCAGTAATCAGAAGCACTGTCTGTGCGCAGCTGCACAGCACAAGCCACTAGACGTCACTGTTATCCCAGGAGAGGAAGGCCACAAACCAACAAGAAGGGAAGTTCTTCCAGCCATCACTCGTGCCAGCTCTGCAAACCCTCACTATCACCATGAAAATTCAAAATTACAGGCCAACCAAGATCACAGAGTCAACCCCTGAGGAGACAGACCTAACCAATCTTCCTGAAAAAGAATTCAAAATAAAAATCATAAACATGCTGATGGAAATACAGAGAAATATACAAGAGCTAAGGGATGAAATCCAGAAGGAGACTACAGATGCCCAGAAGGAGATTGCAGAAGTGAAACAAACTCTGGAAGGATTCATGAGCAGAATGGATAACATGCAAGAGGCCATTAATGGAATAGAAACCAGAGAACAGGAATGCAGAGAAGCTGACAGAGAGAGAGATAAAAGGATCTCCAGGAATGAAACAATATTAAGAGAACCGTGTGACCAATCCAAAAGGAACAATATCCATATTATAAGGGTACCAGAAAAAGAAGAGAGAAAAAAGGGGATAGAAAATGTCATTGAAGAAATAATTGCTGAAAACTTCTCCAAACTGGGGGAGGAAATAATCAAACCGACCACGGAATTACACAGAACTCCCAACTGAAAGGACCCAAGGAGGATAACACCAAGACACATAATAATTATAATAGCAAATATCAAGGACAAGGAAAGAGTTTTAAAGGCAGCTAGAGAGAAAAAGGTTGCCTATAAAGGAAAACCCATCAGGCTAACATCAGACTTCTCAACAGAAACCTTACAGGACAGAAGAGAATGGCATGATATATTTAATGCAATGAAACAGAAAGGCCTTGAACCAAGGATACTGTATCCAGCACGATTATCATTTAAATATGATGGAGGGATGAAACAATTCCCAGAGAAGAAAAAGTTGAGGGAATTTGCCTCCCACAAACCACCTTGACAGGGTATTTTACAGGGACTGTTCTGGACGGGAGCACTCCTAAGATTAAACAGATGTCACCAGAGAAAATAAAATCACAACAAAGAAAGCAGACCAACCACATACTAACTAAAGGCAAAAAAATAAAATCAACTACCCACTAAAACCAGTTAAAGGAAATTCAAAAGAGCACAGAGTAAAACAAACAACATATAAAGACTAGAGGAGGAGAAATAAGAAGGGATAGAATAAAAGAATCTCCAGACAGTGTATATAACAGCTCAATAAGCGAGCTAAGTTTGGCAGTAAGATACTAAAGAGACTAACCTTGAACCTTTGGTAACCACAAATCTAAAGCCTGCAATGGCCATAAGTACATATCTTTCAATAATCACACTAAATGTAAATGGATTGAATGCACCAAGCAAAAGAAACAGAGCAATTGAATTGATAAAAAAGCAAGACCCATTTATATGCTGCTTACAAGAAACTCACCTCAAACCCAAAGACATGCACAGACTAAAAGTCAAGGGATGGGAAAAAATATTTCAGGCAAGTGAAAGAGAGAAGAAAGCAGGGGTAGCAGTACTAATATCAGACAAAATAGACTTCAAAACAAAGAAAGTAACAAGAGATAAAAGAGGACATTACATAATGATAAAGAGCTCAGTCCAACAAGAGGACATAACAATTATAAATATATATGCACCCAACACAGAAACATCAGCATATGTGAATCAAATACTAACAGACCTAAAGGGGGAAATAGAATGCAATGCATTCATTCTGGGAGACTTCAACACGCCACTCACCCCAAAGGATAGATCCACTGGGCAGAAAATAAGTAAGGACATGGACGCACTGAACAACACACTAGAACAGATGGACCTAATAGACATCTACAGAACTACATGCAAAAGCAACAGGATATACATTCTTCTCAAGTGCACATGGTACATTCTCCAGAATAGAACACATACTAGCTCATGAAAAGAGCCTCAGTAAATTCCAAAAGATTGAAATTCTAACAAGCAACTTTTCAGACCACAAAGGTATAAAACTGGAAATAAATTTTACAAAGAAAACAAAAGTCTCACAAAAACATGGAGGCTTAACAACATACTCCTAAATAATCAATGGATCAATGAACAAATTAAAATAGAGATCAAGGAATATATGGAAACAAATGACAACAACAATACAAAGCCCCAACTTCTGTGGACGCAGTGAAAGCAGTCTTAAGAGGAAAGTACATAGCGATCCAGGCACACTTGAAGAAGGAAGAACAATCCCAAATGCCTGGATCGCTATGTACTACAAGTCACTCTTAAGAGAAATTAAAGGGGACACTAACAAATGGAAACTCGTCCCATGATCTTGGCTAGGAGGAATTAATATTGTCAAAATGGCCATCCTGCCCAAAGCAATATACAGATTTGATGCAATCCCTATCAAATTACCAGCAACATTCTTCAACGAACTGTTACAAATAGTTCAAAAATTCATATGGAAACACCAAAGACCCCGAATAGCCAAAGCAATCAGTGGAAAAGATTAGAGACTACAGACATTAACCCAAACATATATGGTCAATTAATATTTGATAAAGAAGCCATGGACATAGAATGGGGGAATGACAGTCTCTTCAACAAATGGTGCTGGCAAAACTGGACAGCTACATGTAATGAAACTGGACTATTGTCTAACCCCATACACAAAAGTAAATTCAGAATGGATCAAAGACCTGAATGTAACTCATGAAACCATAAAACTCTTAGAAAAAAACATAGGCAAAAACCTCTTAGACATAAACATGAGTGACCTCTTCTTGAACATATCTCCCCGTGCAAGGAAATCAACAGTGAAAGTGAACAAGTGCGACTATATTAAGCTGAAAAGCTTCTGCACAGCAAAAGACACCATCAATAGAACAAAAAGGTACTCTACAGTATTGGAGAATATATTTGTAAATGACAGTTCTGATAAAGGCTTGACATCCAAAATATATATAGAGCTCACCCACCTCAACAAACAAAAAACAAATAATCCAATTAAAAAATGGGCAGAGGAACTGAACAGACAGTTCTCCAAAACAGAAATACAGATGGCCAATAGACACATGAATAGATGCTCCACATCACTAATTATCAGAGAAATGCAAATTAAAACCACAATGAGATATCACCTCACACCAGTAAGGAAGGCTAACATCCAAAAGACACACAAGAACAAATGTTGGTGAGGTTGTGGAGAAAGGGGAACCCTCCTACACTGCTGGTGGGAAAGTAAATTATTTCAACCATTGTGGAAAGCAGTATGGAGGTTCCTCAAAATGCTCAAAATAGACTTAACATTTGACCCAGGAGTTCCACTCTTGGAATTTACCCTAAGAATGCAGCACTCAAGTATGAAAAACACAGATGCACTCCTATGTTTATTGCAGCACTATTTACAATAGTCAAGAATTGGAAGCAACCTAAGTGTGCATCAGTAGATGAATGGATAAAGAAGATGTGGTACATATACACAACGGAATATTACTCAGCCATAAGATGAAAACAAATCCTACCATTTGCAACAACATGTGTGTTTAATAAGTGACCTGAGCATGTAGGTTTTTTGTATCCCATGGCACAACCAGCCATTTCTACACTAATGAATCCTATAGTCTAGTAGAAATAACCAACGTCCATTGACTAAGAACTCAAGCAATTCATAACAAACATCAAAATTGTGATGAAAATGGGAGCTATACATCCCAAGCAATATGTCCAAATTTAATGTAAAATAAAGGTTGCTTTGGATGGAGATCCGAAGTCTCAGATCTGAAAATATACATGTTGGGAATGGAAAAGATAGTGCAGAGGATCTGACAATTGGAGTTGTCTTCAGGTTGACAAACTCATGACTTTTCAGAAATAAAGAAGTCATTCATGGATGCCACAATATGCATGATCCTCAAGGGGCTTATGTTAAATGAAATAGACAGAGAAAGGCTAATATTGTATGAATGACCTCATTTAGAAATGGCATCTAAAAAAGTTAAACTCAGAGAAATAAGAGAGTAGAATGATTGTTGCCAGAGACTGTGGGAGTTGGAGAACTGGGGAGGTGCTGGTCAAATGGTGCAAGTGTCTCCTATAAGGTGAGTAAGATCTGAGGATCTAATGTACCTCATGGTGACTCTAGCTAACAATATGTATTATATGTTGAAAATTGCTCAGAGAGAAGATCACAAATATTCCCAACACAATTAAAATGTGATAATTCTGTGAGGCAATGGACTTGTTTCTTTACTTTATCCTGATAATGATTTGACAAATTACAGATATGTCAAAGCATATGGTGCAGCTTTTGAACACACCCAATCTTATTTGTCAATTTTGTCTCAAGAAATCTGGGGGGGAAAAAAAGGAAAGAAGTACAAATAGTTAGATTATAAAGAATAATGGAAGGGTCATGGCAAAATACAGCATAGTTCTATAATTATCAAAAATAAACTCCTCTGTCAATGCTGTAGGAAATCCTTCCCTTCTTCTCCCTTCTGAGTCCCAGTTACATGTCCCCTTTTGTAATACACAATAAACCATCCTCTATAATCATTGTTTTACTATCATGCTGTTTATTAAATCACTGCTTCTAATATGAGATTGGGAGTATTCTTTGTCTAGGACTGAACATTCTTTCCCTGTTATATAATATAAAGCACCCCATGCCGTTTTGGACACAAAATGAGAAAACAAACAAATAATCAATTAAAAACACCAGATAACTTTTCTGAGTGCTTATTATAAGTTCTTCACAAAATTATATGTGTATAAGGTATATGGCTTGAACATATATACACTGTTCAACTCCTGTACTATTGATGCTGGGGTTCTTGTTTGCAGAGTCGAAAAATGAACTTAGCAAACAGTCAAGGTAGGAGAGCCAGGAAGAGGTTTTTATTGAGAGATACAGTGAGAGGACAGAGCTCCTGGCTCATGTTAGGAGGGGACAAGAGAGCCCATAGTGGTGAGTTGTCTAGGGGATTTACAGGCAGTTGAAGATTTTTGGAAATGTGAAAAAAGGCTTAGGGGTGTGGACTTGTACCACTTGTCCTCAAGGTGGGCTGGGTTGTTGTCTGTTTGCTACGGCTGTTTACAGTGAAGTCACAGGTTATGCTGAGATACCTTCTTTATTTGTGAAACACTCAAACATTCCAGTTCAAGTTGCTTCTGGCCTTTTGACCTTTTACTAATCTCTTTGAAGATGTCTATATTCTTAGTCTGGTATCTTCACTGTAGAGAATAAGGTTGACCTTGACTTTGCATAATGCTTAACACATAGTTTTGATACGAACTTATTTGTACATTGTTACATTTCTCTGACTGTAAATATCCTGTCCTGATTTTTCTGGAGGCCCTTACCCTACTCTGACTACACCTATGGTCCCTATCTCACTACAGTGTTGATAAAAATCTGATTTCCATTCAGTTTTATACTATTATAAATAAGGCAATGTTGAATAACTTTGCACATGTGTTTGGGTGGTCCTATTCACTCATTTCACTATGGTGTAAATCTAGTATAGAATTTTTAGGTTAATTATCTTTTAGAATTGTTCAAGTGAAGTGCCACTGAATGTCAGATTTTCTAGCTTCCATTTTCAAGTCTTTGTGTGAAAACATTTCAGAATGGAAGGAAACCCAAATTACAAGTCTGCTTTTCAAAGGGAGCATTTATGGGACACCATGACTTTTCAGTAGGTATCATGCTGGAAAAAATTAAGTAAGGGTTATAACCATATTTCTCTCAACACATACCCTTTTGAAATTGTTACTTATGAGCAGAAGCACAGAAAGAAACACTTGGAATATGTACATCCAAGAAAAATAGTCAGTGAATTTCCTTTAAAATTGGAGGATTGTAACTGCAGGAGGAAAATATGTTCCCAGCCCAGGGAAAATAATCTTTGAAGACAAAATCAGTCAAAAGGAGAAATAAAGTGGGAGAAATCTATTTATTGACTACAAGCAGTGATCTGCTTCTGCTCACATGTGTCTCTCATGACCTGGCTGCAAAAGGACCACACACCTCTCCAGTCCCACTATGCTCTCACCCTCCACCAACCTTGTGATCACCTATTGATATGGTGATGGACTACTTCTTTACACCCCTTGTAAACACCTATTGATATGGAGATGCACTAAGGCCAGGTGAGTGATTCTAGAAATACTGTAGTTTTAACCACAGACCACCCCTCCAGAAATCTCACCACACAATCAACTTGCTGCCCATCATCCACAGTGGCCCCTGTGAGAGAAAACTGGATCATTGTAACCAGACTAATAACATACAATAGCAACAGCAATAAAATCATGATAATCATTGAGCTGGAGGATTCAGCCAGGTTCAAAGTCCTGTGCAGATTAAATCCATAGCTTGCCCATTTCACAGGCAGTCAGTAGCTGAACAGGTAGGGAGTTCAGAGCAATCATCACACGGCAGTTACAGCCAGGGGGCAGGTCCAGGCCACGGGGACTATAGAAGAAAATAGCCCTAAAGGTGATAAGATACATGTTTTAAGGACACCAATACAGGCAAATCTTGTCCATCAGGTAGGATCCATGCAAGAGAGTGGTCCTGTGACAGGACAGTGGCAGGAATGGGATCTCATCCTGGTCTAGTGTACCAGACTTTCACCCCCCTCCCTGTGGGAGTTACAGATGGGTCAATGTATAGGACCATGGAAGGTGCATGCACTGGCCATAACGATAAAAAAAAACTTCCCTGTAAGATGCTCTTACTCCTGGCTGTTTTGGGTATGCTATTGTGATCTTTGGGGGCCATTCTACTGTTACTCCAGGAACACACAGGAGGTCAGCTTCCAGGCCTTTTCTCCAAGGTGCCAGAAGGGCCAGCCATCACCGTTCAAAATGTCCAGGGTCAAATGTCAAAATTTTCAGGGCCCTGTCCACTCAACAGACTCTCCAGGGTTGAATGCAGTTAGGGCTGGCAGCAGGATGTTATATATATAAATAATGTTTATATTACCATTCTATTTATTAAGATAATAACATACAAATGTATGGTTTCTTCTTTATTAGTTATATTTTGATTATTTTCCTCTTAGGATGGTTCTTCATATCTTGAAATGAAAACTAAAAGCTTTAAGCTAAAACTTCAGCATTGTATCTTTTGGGTAACTGTCTACTAATTATAATAATTTAGCCTGGACAACTTAGATTTTCATATGCTTCATCTCAGATGTATTATTAATTTGTTAATTTTAAAATGATTTTTATCTAATCACAGAATATGAGACACCGTGGTACGATTCAGTTTGTTAATATGTATAGTAAAAAAGAATCACCTTGTTGAATAAACAAACAAAAAAAAAATTGAAAATACACATGCATGTGTCCAGAACCCTTCAAATCCATTAAAAGGCAAACCTACAATTCAATGTTAGTTATGTTGATATGTTTAGAATTTAACATACATTCACCATTGGTTTCAGTTTTGCCCTTTAGTGCTAGAATATAAAATGTTGGAATCTGAATGGAGATAAAACATTTTATATACTAACTCTTCAACCTCCTCTAGTCTATAAAAAATAAACCAAAAGGATAAATGACTAATTTCACCATTTGCACAGATGGAACAGCAAAAAAAAAAAAACAAGCAACGCTCACTTCAATGGTGGAATTTTGTTTGGGGGGATTTTCTTGTATTCACAATCTGTCAATGGTCAATGTTTCTTTTCGTGATTATTTTCTTGTCTGGGTGATAATCTTGGCAGACAATGGCATCATTATTCTCATAACCAGAGTGGAACCAGGCTCTCCAAATTTCCATATGTTTTTCCCTCATTGATTTTTCCTTCCTGGAAATTTCTTATGTGTATTTAACACTTTCTAGAGTAGTCATCGATCTTTGGACTCAGAAAAGAAATGGTTCTTTGTTTGACTGTGCTATAAAAATGTATTTTACCTTGATGCTTGGACATACAGAAAGTTTTCTCCTGACAACTATAGCCTATGACCACTGCATGACCATTTGTAACATTTCACGCTACCCTCTGGTTGTGAACCACAAGTTCTGGGTCCAGTTAATCATCACTGACTTTATGATCACAGGAATTCCAGTCAAGGTAAAATAAGACACACCAGATTTTCTCTGTGCTGTTTTGTGGTTCCCACCAAATCAATCACTTCTGTGACATCCCCTGCAGTGCTCAAGCTGGCCTGTGGGGATGAGAGGTTGGCCTTCACATCACTCTGATGTGCGTTATGATCTCTTTTCTGTTTTAAGATGCTCCTACAGTAAAACCATCTCCACCATCCTGAGGCTGCCGCTGGCAACAGGATGAGACAAAGCTGTCTCCACCTGTTGGTCCCACATCACAGTTTTGACTTTGTTGTGTAGATCTGGAATCTTCACATATTCATGACCCAAACCCAGACATTCTTCCAGAACACATAAATTTCTCTCTCTTTCCTATACATTGTCACCCTGGGGTTTATCCCCATGACAGTCACTCTGAGGAATGAGGAGGTCATGGTGGCCTTGAGAAAATGGGTAGTTCAATGCTGATTGCATTAGACAGTGATTTGAACTCATTACCTGTTTGCCCTGGGCTGGTAGGTCCCAGGGCAGGCTGCCCCAAAATGTGCAACAATGGCATATTGATTATAGATCACTTTAATTTAAAGTTCCTTAATAAAAAGCCAGTGCAAAAGAAAATTTGCCCTCGCTCTTGGTACCCAGAAAGCAGGAAATGAGTCTCCCATGTGAAGGGCTGCCTCCCTGGACCAGGAGGTAAAGGGACATCCTTATCCAGAAAGAGAGGGGATTCAGAGCCCAGACGGCTATATAAGGAGAACTTGTTACTTCTACTAATTTACTACCCGAGCCTAAATTCTGTTAGAATCCCTACCAGTGGAAGTTCCAAACATATGTTTTCATTGCCCTACAGATTCTTCACAGTTTTCTCCTTTCTTTGTT
Organism: Manis pentadactyla; assembly: GCF_030020395.1. Lineage (NCBI taxonomy): Eukaryota > Metazoa > Chordata > Mammalia > Pholidota > Manidae > Manis > Manis pentadactyla. Next base: position 20,528,478 of record NC_080027.1, on the reverse strand, counting down.
TCAAAAGTATAAATCTGAGGAGGGGTGGAAGATGGCGGCGTGAGTAGAGCAGCGGAAATCTCCTCCCAAAACTACATATATCTATGAAAATATAACAAAGACAACCCTTCCTAGAATAAAGACCAGAGGACACAGGACAATATCCAGACCACATCCGCACCAGAGAGAACCCAGCGCATCGTGAAGGGGGTAAGATACAAGCCCCGGCCTGGCGGGAGCCGAGCGCCCCTCCCCCCAGCTCCCGGCAGGAGAAGAATAGGCAGAGCGGGAGGGAGACGGAGCCCAGGACTGCCGAACACCCAGCCCCCGCCATCCGGGCCAGAGTGCACGGCCCTCGATACTGGGAAAACAGGGCAGCAAGAACAGTGAGCGGACACTGGAGGCCGGGTGTCAGAGGACATAAGAAAAGTGCGTGACCATTTTTTTTTTTTTGCTTTTTTGCTGTTTTGTTTTGGCGAGCGCTTTTTGGAAGTCTTAAAGGGATAGGAACCCCAATACTAGGGAAACAAGGCAGAAAGACCAGTGAGCAGAGGCCTGAGGCTGGCAGCGGAGAATAAAGAAAAACGAACGACCACCTTTTTTTTGTAATTTAAATTTTTTTTTTTTTTTTTTTTTTTTCTTGGTGGTCGTTGTTTTGTTTTGTTTTGGCGGGTGCTTTTTGGAAGTCTTAAAGGGGCAGGGCGGGTAACTTAATCCAGAGGTAGTGAATCCGGGGATCTCTGGGTACCCTAACCCCTGGGCTGCAGGGAGTAGGGAGGCCCCTTATGGAGATAAATAGCCTCCCAGCAGCTCCTGCTCCAACGCGACTCCACCATTTTGGAGTAGCTGCCTGAGCCAGGCCACGCCCACAGCAACAGCGGAGATTAACTCCATAACAACCGGGCAGGAAGCAGAAACCCTGTCTGCGCGCAGCTGCGCAGCACAAGCCACTAGAGGTCGCTGTTCTCCCAGGAGAGGAGGGCCACAAACCAACAAGAAAGGAAGTCCTTCCAGCCGTCACTCGTCCCAGTTCTGCAGACTATTCCTATCACCATGAAAAGGCAAAGCTACAGGCAGACAAAGATCACAGAGACAACACCAGAGAAGGAGACAGACCTAACCAGTCTTCCTGACAAAGAATTCAAAATAAGAATCATAAACATGCTGACAGAGATGCAGAGAAATACGCAAGACAAATGGGATGAAGTCCGGAAGGAGATCAAAGATGCCAGAAAGGAGATCAGAGAAATGAAACAAACTCTGGAAGGGTTTATAAGCAGAATGGATAGAATGCAAGAGGCCATTGATGGAATTGAAATCAGAGAACAGGAACGCATAGAAGCTGACATAGAGAGAGACAAAAGGATCTCCAGGAATGAAACAATATTAAGAGAACTGTGTGACCAATCCAAAAGGAACAATATCCGTATTATAGGGGTCCCAGAAGAAGAAGAGAGAGGAAAAGAGATGGAAAGTATCTTAGAAGAAATAATTGCTGAAAACTTCCCCACACTGGGGGAGGAAGTAATCGAACAGACCATGGAAATACACAGAACCCCCAACAGAAAGGATCCAAGAAGGACAACACCAAGACACATAATAATTAAAATGGCAAAGATCAAGGACAAGGAAAGAGTTTTAAAGGCAGCTAGAGAGAAAAAGGTCACCTATAAAGGGAAACCCATCAGGCTAACGTCAGATTTCTCAACAGAAACCCTACAGGCCAGAAGAGAATGGCATGATATATTTAATACAATGAAACAGAAGGGCCTTGAACCAAGGATACTGTATCCAGCACGACTATCATTCAAATATGATGGTGGGATTAAACAATTCCAAGACAAACAAAAGCTGAGGGAATTTGCTTGCCACAAACCACCTCTACACAACATCTTACAGGGACTGCACTAGATGGGAGCACTCCTAGAAAGAGCACAGCACAAAACACCCAACATATGAAGAATCGAGGAGGAGGAACAAGAAGGGAGAGAAGAAAAGAATCTCCAGACAGTGTATATAACAGCTCAATAAGTGAGCTAAGTTATGCAGTAAGATACTAAAGAGGCTAACCTTGAACCTTTGGGAACCACGAATTTAAAGCCTGCAATGGCAATAAGTACATATCTTTCAATAGTCACCCTAAATGTTAATGGATTGAATGCACCAATCAAAAGACACAGAGTAACAGAATGGATAAAAAAGCAAGACCCATCTATATGCTGCTTACAAGAAACTCACCTCAAACCCAAAGACATGTACAGACTAAAAGTCAAGGGATGGAAAAACATATTTCAAGCAAACAACAGTGACAAGAAAGCAGGGGTTGCAGTACTAATATAAGACAAAATAGACTTCAAAACAAAGAAAGTAACAAGAGATAAAGAAGGACACTACATAAAGGGCTCAGTCAAACAAGAGGATATAACCATTGTAAATATATATGCACCCAACACAGGAGCACCAGCATATGTGAAACAAATACTAACAGAACTAAAGGGGGATATAGACTGCAATGCATTCATTCTAGGAGACTTCAACACACCACTCACCCCAAAGGATAGATCCACTGGGCAGAAAATAAGTAAGGACACGGAAGCACTGAACAACACAGTAGAGCAGATGGACCTAATAGACATCTATAGAACTCTACATCCAAAAGCAGCGGGATATATATTCTTCTCAAGTGCACATGGAACATTCTCCAGAATAGACCACATACTAGGCCACAAAAAGAGCCTCAGAAAATTCCAAAAGATTGAAATCCTACCAACCAACATTTCAGACCACAAAGGCATAAAACTAGAAATAAACTGTACAAAGAAAGTAAAGAGGCTCACAAACACATGGAAGCTTAACAACATGATCCTAAATAATCAATGGATCAATGACCAAATCAAAATGGAGATCCAGCAATATATGGAAACAAATGACAACAACAACACTAAGCCCCAACTTCTGTGGGACACAGCAAAAGCAGTCTTAAGAGGAAAGTATAAAGCAATTCAAGCATATTTAAAAAAGGAAGGTCAATCTCAAATGAATGGTCTAATGGCACAATTATCGAAATTGGAAAAAGAAGAACAGATGAGGCCTAAGGTCAGCAGAAGGAGGGACATAATAAAGATCAGAGAAGAAATAAATAAAATTGAGAAGAATAAAACAATAGTAAAAATCAATGAAACCAAGAGCTGGTTCTTCGAGAAAATAAACAAAATAGATAAGCCTCTAGCCAGACTTATTAAGAAGAAAAGAGAGTCAACACAAATCAACAGTATCAGAAACGAGAAAGGAAAAATCACGATGGACCCCACGGAAATGCAAAGAATTATTGCTGACTACTATGAAAACATATATGCTAACAAGCTGGGAAACCTAGGAGAAATGGACAACTTCCTAGAAAAATACAACCTTCCAAGATTGACCCAGGAAGAAACAGAAAATCTAAACAGACCAATTACCAGCAACGAAATTGAAGCGGTAATCAAAAAACTACCAAAGAAAAAAACCCCCGGGCCAGATGGATTTACCTCGGAATTTTATCAGACATACAGGGAAGACATAATACCCATTCTCCTTAGAGTTTTCCAAAAAATAGAGGAGGAGGGGATACTCCCAAACTCATTCTATGAAGCTAACATCACCCTAATACCAAAACCAGGCAAAGACCCCACCAAAAAAGAAAACTACAGACCAATATCCCTGATGAACGTAGATGCAAAAATACTCAACAAAATATTAGCAAACCGAATTCAAAAATACATCAAAAGGATCATACACCATGTCCAAGTGGGATTCATCCCAGGGATGCAAGGATGGTACAACATTCGAAAGTCCATCAACATCAAACACCACATCAACAAAAAAAGACAAAAACCACATGATCATCTCCATAGATGCTGAAAAAGCATTTGACAAAATTCAACATCCATTCATGTTAAAAACTCTCAGCAAAATGGGAATAGAGGGCAAGTACCTCAACATAATAAAGGCCATCTATGATAAACCCACAGCCAACATTATATTGAACAGAGAGAAGCTGAAAGCATTTCCTCTGAAATCAGGAACTAGACAGGGATGCCCACTCTCTCCACTGTTATTTAACATAGTACTGGAGGTCCTAGCCACGGCAATCAGACAAAATAAAGAAATAAAAGGGATCCAGATTGGTAAAGAAGAAGTTAAACTGTCACTATTTGCAGATGACATGATACTGTACATAAGAAACCCTAAAGACTCCACCCCAAAACTACAAGAACTGATATCGGAATACAGCAAAGTTGCAGGATACAAAATCAACACACAGAAATCTGTGGCTTTCCTATATACTAACAACGAACCAACAGAAAGAGAAATCAGGAAAACAACTCCATTCACAATTGCATCAAAAAGAATAAAATACCTAGGAGTAAACCTAACCAAAGAAGTGAAAGACTTATACTCTGAAAACTAGAAGTCACTCTTAAGAGAAATTAAAGGGGACACTAACAGATGGAAACTCATCCCATGCTCGTGGCTAGGAAGAATAAATATCGTCAAAATGGCCATCCTGCCCAAAGCAATATACAGATTTGATGCAATCCCTATGAAACTACCAGCAACATTCTTCAATGAAGAGGAACAAATAATTCAAAAATTCATATGGAAACACCAAAGACCCCGAATAGCCAAAGTAATCCTGAGAAAGATGAATAAAGTAGGGGGGATCTCACTCCCCAACTTCAAGCTCTACTATAAAGCCATAGTAATCAAGACAATTTGGTACTGGCACAAGAGCACAGCCACAGACCAATGGAATAGACTAGATAATCCAGACATTAACCCAGACATATATGGTGAATTTATATTTGATAAAGGAGCCATGGACATACAATGGCAAAATGACAGTCTCTTCAACAGGTGGTGCTGGCAAAACTGGACAGCTACATGTAGGAGAATGAAACTGGACCATTGTCTAACCCCATATACAAAAGTAAACTCAAAATGGATCAAAGACCTGAATGTAAGCCAGGAAACCATTAAACTCTTGGAAGAAAACATAGGCAAAAACCTCTTAGACATAAACATGAGTGACCTCTTCTTGAACATATCTCCCCGGGCAAGGAAAACAAAAGCAAAAATGAGTAAGTGGGACTATATTAAGCTGAAAAGCTTCTGTACAGCAAAAGACACCATCAATAGAACAAAAATGATCCCTACAGTATGGGAGAATATATTTGAAAATGACACATCCGATAAAGGCTTGACATCCAGAATATATAAAGAGCTCACACGCCTCAACAAACAAAAAACAAATAACCCAATTAAAAAATGGGCAGAGGAACTGAACACACAGTTCTCCAAAAAAGAAATACAGATGGCCAACAGACACATGAAAAGATGCTCCACAACGCTAATTATCAGAGAAATGCAAATTAAAACTACAATGAGGTATCACCTCACACCAGTAAGGATGGCTGCCATCCAAAAGACAAACAACAACAAATGTTGGCGAGGCTGTGGAGAAAGGGGAACCCTCCTACACTGCTGGTGGGAATGTAAGTTAGTTCAACCATTGTGGAAAGCAGTATGGAGGTACATCAAAATGCTCAAAACAGACTTACCATTTGACCCAGGAATTCCACTCCTAGGAATTTACCCTAAGAACACAGCAATCAAGTTTGAGAAAGACAGATGCACCACTATGTTAATTGCAGCACTATTTACAATAGCCAAGAATTGGAAGCAACCTAAATGTCCGTCGATAGATGAATGGATAAAGAAGATGTGGTACATATACACAATGGAATACTACTCAGCCATAAGAAAAGGGCAAATCCAATCATTTGCAGCAACATGGATGGAGCTGGAGGGTATTATGCTCAGTGAAACAAGCCAGGCGGAGAAAGAGAAATACCAAATGATTTCACTTATCTGTGGAATATAAGAACAAAGGAAAAACTGAAGGAAAAAAAAGCACCAGAATCACAGAACTCAAGAATGGACTAACAGGTACCAAAGGGAAAGGGACTGGGGAGGATGGGTGGGTAGGGAGGGATAAGGGGGGGGAGAAGTAGGGTGGTATTAAGATTAACATGCATGGGGGTTAGGAGAAAAGGGAGGGCTGTACAACACAGAGAAGGCAAGTAGTGATTCTACAACATTTTGCTATGCTGATGGACAGTGACTGTAAAGGGGTTTATAGGGGAGACCTGGTATAAGAGAGAGCCTAGTAAACATAATATACGTCATGTAAGTGTAGATTAGTGATACCAAAAAAAAAAAAAATTGGGCAGTTCCTGTGTGGTAACCTCCAATGAGTTCTACACAAGGGTATAAAGTCATATAAAAGTGTAGGCAAAGGGTCTGTTTGCGTCTATACAGAAGATCAAACCCTAATTGGGCTACCCCAAAAATGAACTAAGATACGATATAAAAGAGGACTTCCAACATCAGCACTCTCTGGAAGACTCATGCCAGAAGATGATCATCAAAAAACCCCAACAACGATCCACGCACTGCTACAGCTGTAGATGCACCCATCCCACCAGCTCCTGGACTTGCCATGGGAATGAGGAAGGAGATATCTAAGCTGGCCTGTGCATACAGTAAAACAACAAATTTGACTGGATCTATACTGTTGGAACTCAATCAAGAATTAGGAGACGTGCAAATTGTAGCTCTCCAAAATCTTAAAACTAAAGACTATTTACTGTTAAAAGAACATAAGGGATGTGAACATTCCCCAGGAATGGGTTGTTTTAATTTGTCTGATTTCTCTCAGACTGTTCAAGTTCAGTTGGACAATATCCACCATATCATAGATAAGTTTTCACAAATGCCTAAGGTGCTTAACTGGTTTTCTTGGTTTCACTGGAGATGGCTGGTTATTACAGGTATGCTTTGGTTATGTAACTATACTCCTATTATGTTAATGTGTGTGCGCAATTTAATTAGTAGTTTAAAACCTATACATGCTGAAGTTACTCTACAAGAAGATATGTCAAAGAAATAATCAATTTTCCCATGTTTTCTTCCGTCCGCTACTTCTATAGCTTTTCTTCTTCCTTCCTAATTACAACCCTTAAATAGAATTCGTGCCTCATATCAAAGTTACCGAGTATCATAATTCTTCCAAGTGGTAAAGATACCTCAAGACAAATGCTGGGCATAGAAGCCACAGGGCATAAGTCTGCAAAGAAGTAAAAAGCTAACCTTTTCAAACAGTAAGGCTTCTCTCTCACTTACCAACTTTACATTTCCCTGTATGGCCCCAGAAGATGACTGGTTAGGCAGAGACGGGTAATATTCCTCAAGGGAGGAACAACCTAAGACAGGCAGAGTCGCAGGGGGGCCATCAGGTGAGAAATTGTGGATCAACAGAGGTGAGGCTTAGAACCTCACCCCCCCTGTTCTGAGAGAAATCTTCTGCATACGTGAATGTTTTATTTCCCTTGTCTTGCTTGGATTAACACATAGTCTACAGGCACACACCTGATCATCTACATTTGCTCTCTTACAACACTAAACTATGTTTTCTACCTTTATCTTGTATCTACCTACCACTTCAGCATTTTATTAAAAATAATAATAATAATAGAGAAATGTGGTATCCACATATAAATCAAGTATAAAAACCAAATGAGTATTCATAGTTGAACTGGCTGTTTATAGTTCATAAAGCATGAGCAAAACCGAAAGTTTCTGTGATGAGTGCCCTTGTACTGTTCACTATGTAACTTATTCATTATGTAAGAATTTGTTCTACATGTAAGAACTTCTTTGTTATGCCTCAGAAGATTGGAGCCTGATGAAAATTAGGCTTGGGGTGTATTAATGATTGTGCATTGAGCATTGACTCCCCTATACAGAATTTTATTGTCATTAACAACCATTTGATCAATAAATATGAGAGATGCCCTCACAAAAAAATAAATTAATTAATAAATTAACTAATTAATTAATTAATTTAAATAAATAAATAAATAAATAAAAAAGGACAGACTTCCAATGGTAAAATAAATAAGTAACCGGGATGTAATGTATAGCATAAGGAATATAGTCAAGATATTGTAACAGCTTGGTAGGGGGATAGCTGGAACCTAGAATTATGTATATAAATGTTTTATCACTGTGTTGTACACTTGAAACTAATGTAATGTAATACTGTGCGTCAACTACCTTTCAATAAATAATAATTATTAAAAAAAAAAAAGTATAAATCTGCCTGGCTTGGTCATTTCCTTGGGTCTCAATTTCATTACTGGGCCTCCATGTGTGTGAGAAATACTCTCACTGGTCCAAACTAAGTAAGTGGACACGGAATCAAAGAGGACAGCGGAGCGAGGCTTTAATTGCGGTCTTGCAAGATCAGGTGTCCAGTGAGCAGACACACCCAGGATGGCTGCAACAAATGGTTTATTCCTTAGCCCCTGAGGCCCTCCTCTGGTTCCTCACTGGGTGAGTACTGCAGGGTCTATACTCTTTCCCGAACATCACCTAAGCCAGTTATATCCATGATAGGCTTTCTTTACATTTGTCTTAATTTTATTTGTTGATTCAAAACTATTTCTGCATTTTTCTGAACTGACGCACACAGCCTGGACCTTGTCTATGACTGCTTCTGGGATAACTCAGTTTTACCTGAACAGACAACACCCAAGAACTTCACAAACGAGGCCCCTGAACCTTGGTGCTGTTCACAGCCCATCCTTTCTCCTGTAGATGTGGCAGCAGTCTGGGAACTGCCCCTTCTAAATCTGCAGGGGAATCAGACGTGAGCATGATATCATCAATGTAGTGATACAGCTGCACCATTTGCAGTTTCTTCCATGTGGCCAAGTCCTGGGCTATAAGTACATGATAAATGGTGGGACTGTGGAGGTACCCCCATGGAAAGACAGTGAATGTCCATTGCCGGCCTTCCCATGTGAAGGCAAACTCGTCCTGACTTTCCTGTGCTATGCCAATAGAGAAGAAAGTGTTAGCAAGGTCCACGACATAATGATACATCCTAGTTCGTGACTGAGGGTGTCCATAAGGGCTGCTATTGAGGGGACAGCAGCATGCAAAGGGGGTGTGGCTTTATTCAATTTCCTGTAATCCATAGTCATACAGTAAGAGCTGTTCAGCTTTTTCACTGGACTCACCAGGGAATTAAAAGGATTGTGAGTGGGCTTTATGATGCCCACCTTCTGCAACTCCTGTAGAGTTTCTCCAATTTCCTTGTGCCCCTCAGGCAGTTTATATTGCTTAGTATTTGTCACCTGCTGAGGTAAAGGCAGAGTTACAGGTGGGTGCTTAGCATGTCCCCTCAGAACTGCATTTACCACATGTACCCTCTGTCTGAACTCACCTGCAGTGGCCTGTAACCACAGGCCCTGCAGGATATCCACCCCCAAAATATATTCAGGGATGGGAGGAATGTACCTGGTATACTCCTTTGTGGGTAAACGCCTTATCCCCAGTGGGATTTGGTTTTTCTTCACTCTAATTGGCTTACTCCCGTAGCCATCCATCACAGCAGGGGTCCCAGGAAAATGCTCAGGGTTGCCATGAATCAGATAACACTCAGCTCCTGTGTCCACGAGCACCAGGACAAGTCGTACAATCATGGAGGAACGATGAATTGCTAATTCTACATATGGTGTCCAATCACCACAATGTCTCACAAGTTGGGGTCCGTGATCCCCACCTCAGTCAAACTTCAATGCCCACTCATCCTCCTGTGGGGGTGAGGGTCCAGGATGAACCTGAGTACTGTCCCTCCAGGAAGTCTTGCAGGGACACAGGCCATACATGGGGCTTTGCCTCTGGCTTCCGTGTCCTGGACCTCAGAGGCTGGAACTGCTTCTCTGGCTTTGATTGGTGCCTCATTTCTAAGAAGATCCTAATGGGCTGCCTGTCAAGTTTTTCTTTCATTACTCTAGCCTTTATCAAATCAACCCATATCTGCATCCTTTAGACTTTCATGGGGCCCTTTGCACCACTCCTTTCAGTATTAGCCCACACTTCCTTCCATACTTTTATTGTTTCAACTGCCCCCAGATCTGCTAAAGTATGAGTAGCCTCACTTAGGGGTTGCCCTATGTCGGGGGAAAGAATAGTAACCAGGGACCCAAAGAGAGATGGGGGAGCTGTACGGAGCTCAGATTTCTTATTCCTATGGTGAACAACTCCTCACTGGGGCCCTGGGCGTCCATATTATAGATTATATTTTTCATGCTCAGCTCCTGTAACACCTTTTGGAGCTCCGCATACATTTTCTTGCTAGTGGGTAAGTATGGTAAATCACGCTGATTAGGTCAAACTGCACTGATGGCTGCTCTCAGCCAATCCAGAAGCGCCCAATTCCCGGAGGTGTGACGGGCACTTTGCAACCACTGCTGGAGGGAAGCTGAGTCATCAGGGATGTCAGTCTACTCATTTAGGAACCGAACATAACAATGTTTTTCTTCCCCATCTCCCAGAGACACAAAATCCTTGTAGGCAGATGTTCTGATGGCTTCTGCCAAAAACGGATGCTCATGTCCACCAGCTCATCCTGGGTGTAGGGGCAGAGCATGGACTGCTCCACAACCTGGGGAATAGGTTGCTACCTTAAAGTGCTCTTGCATTTTTTTTTAAAATTACAACCAGGTGAACCTTTAAAACAGGAGAGGCTGATACCTTGGATGGTGTCTTTGGCAACAGTTTTACCCTTGGCTCCAACCCCTAATCCTCCCCTGGTATCTCCTCTGCCATCTCCAGGGCTGAAGGCAACACTCCTGCCTTCCTCTCCCCCACAGCTTCTGCAATGCGGATTCTCCTTCTGCCTCCTCCTGCACTGCTAATGTGTCTTCAAGGAGTGTGACCTGTCTTCTCAATAACTGTCTCTCTTCCTTAAGGGCATCCCACAGGTCATCTCCTAGCTCCTCCAGGAGGTGAAAAAGTGTGTCTTTTTCCTGCTGCATTGTGTTTCTCTTCTTCATAACCCTTCCCCCATCTCGAGAAACAAACATCCCACAATCCCTGATGCTACATAGCCCCTCAAGACCTCTAAACAGTCTTCTATCTCATATAGGGCTAATTCACAGCTTCTGGTGTCTCCACTCTTTCCCAGTTCTGGGGAAGGCCCCATCGATCTAGGAGGCACTTTACCCTCAACCAATTCCCCACTAGGGGCTCCATGAGTGGAAGACCCATGGGTGGAGGGCTCACGGGTGAAGCTGCACACTCCACTGCTGCAGCCTCTGGGCTTCCCCACCATCCACAGGGGGCTTTCTGGGTATCTCCCCACCATTTCTAGGGGTAGCCCACCAAAGTGTAGCACACATGAAGACAGACTTCAAGATCAAAGGTCCTTCCAACTATTGGCCAGAGTATCTCTGGGGAAAAAATATATTCCCAGGCCGGAGAAAATAACCTTTGAAGCAAAAATCAGTCAAAGGGAGAAATGAAGTGGGGGAAACCTATTTATTGCTTACCAGCAGTCATTCACTTCTGCTCACTTGTGTCTGTCACAACCCAGCTGCAAAAGGATCTCACCACACCTCTCAGGTCCCAGTGTGTGCTTGCTCCCCATGCACCTTATGATCACCTATTGATATGGAGATGGACTACTTCTCTCCACCCCTTGGAAACACCTACTAATATACAGATACATGAAGGCCATGTGAGAGATTCTGTAAATACTGCAATTTTACCCATAAGGGTGTTCACCTGTAATATGATTAACCCATATCTGTCCCTTATGACAACCATATTTTACAGCATCTAAAGACTGATTTGATCTATATATTGGATTGGCTGTTTTATCAAATCTAATGGGAGTGAACTAAAGAATAGGACATTTAAAACCTGAATAGAATCCAAAACAGAATTGAATGTCACTTAATTGTGGACTTCCTCCCCCTGAATTCTGAAATAGGTAGATTGTACAAATTGCAGAGGGGCAAATACTTAAAAATATCACACTTTCTAGTGTCCTGTTATTCAAAATCAGAATTTCATAGACACTTCATAGAAGTAGATATCCAACTTTGTTGGTATTCAAGCAAATAAAATAAATGCCTAAATGTATGTAGTATTATGACTCACAAAGGTTAACATGAAAACAATGAAATATCAAGTATTGGTAAGGAAGTGGAACAAATGTGGCTTTCATACATTGAGAATGGAATAAGAAACGGTACTTTCCTTTATAAAACTGTATATTTATGAGGCAGAGCCAAGATGGCAGTGTGAGTAGAGCAGCAGAAATCTCCTCCCAAAATAACATGTATCTATGAAAATATAACAAAGACAACTCTCCCTCAAATAAAGACCAGAGGACACAGAACAACATCCAGACTACATCCACACCTGCGAGAACCCAGTGCCTCATGAACTGGGTAAGATACAAGCTCAGCTTGGCAGTACCTGAGTGGCCCTCCCCCCAGCTCCCGGTGGGAGGAGAGGAGTCAGAGCAGGGAGGGAGAGGGAACCCAGGACTGCTGAACACCCAGCCCCAGCCATCCACACCAGAGCGCAGACACAGTGCATGCGTAAGGTGCTGGAAACTACTGAAACAGGGCGGGTAGAACAGTGAGCGGGTATCAGAGGTCAGCACCAGAGGACAAAAGAAAAGCGAGCAACCATTTTTTTTTTCTTGTTTTGTTTTGGTGAGTGCTTTTTGGAAGTCTTAAAGGGACAGGGAACCCAATACTAGGGAAACAGGGCAGCAAGACCGGTGAGCGGTTGCCTGAGCCTGGCACCGGAGAATAAAGAAAAATGAGCGGCCAATTTTAAAATATTTTTTATTTATTTTTTTGTGTGTGTTTGTTGTTTTGTTCGGTGGGTGCTTTTTGGAAGTCTTAAAGGGGCAGCGCGGGGCACTTAGTTCAGAGGTAGGGAATCTGGGGATCTCTGGGCATCCTAATCCCCTGAGCTGCAGGAAGTACAGAGGCTCCTTATGGAGATAAACAGCCTACTGGCTGCTCCCCCTCCAAGTCGACTACACCATATAGGAGCAGCAGCCTGAGCCAGGCCACGCCCACAGCAACAGTGGAGATAAACTCCATAGCAGCCGGGGAGGAAGCAGAAGCCCGGTCTGCATGCAGCTACCCACAATAAGCCACTAGAGGTCGCTGCTGTCCCATTAGAGGAAGGCCACAAACCAACAAGAAGGGAAGTTCTTTCAGCCGTCACTCGTCCCAGCTCTGCAAACTATTCTTATCACCAGGAAAAGACAAAATTACAAGCAAACCAAGGTCACAGAGACAACAGAGAAGGAGACAGACCTAACCAGTCTTCCTGACAAAGAATAAAAAATAAAAATCATAAACATGCTGACAGAGATGCAGAGAAATATGCAAGAGAAATGGGATGAAGACTGGAGGGAGATCACAGATGCCAGGAAGGAGATTACAGAAGTTAAACAAACTCTGGAAGGGTTTTAAGCAGAATGGAAAAGATGCCAAAGGCCACTGATGGAATAGAAACAAGAGAACAGGAACAAAAAGAACCTGACAGAGAGACATAAAAGGATATCCATGAATGAAACAATATTAAGAGAACTGTGTGACCAATCCAAAAGATACAATATCCGTATTATAGGGGTAGCAGAAGAAGAAGAGAGAGGAAAAGGAATGGAAAGTATCTTGGAAGAAATAATTGCTGAAAACTTCCCTAAACTAGGGGAGGAGATAATCGAACAGACCACGGAAATACACACAACCCCCAACAGAAAGGATCCAAGAAGGACAACAGCAAGACACATAATAATTAAAATGGCAAAGATCAAGGACAAGGAAAGAGTTTTAAAGGTAGCTAGAAAGAAAAAGTTCACAAATAAAGTAAAACCCATCAAGCTAACATCAGACTTCTCGACAGAAACCCTACAGGCCAGAAGAGAATGACATGATATATTTAATGCAATGAAACAGAAGGACGTTGAACCAAGGACACTGTATCCAGCACGACTAATATTTAAATATGATGGCAGGATTAAATAATTCCCAGACAAGTAAAAGCTGAGGGAATTTGTTTCCCACAAACCACCTCTACAGGGCTTCTCACAGGGACTGCTCTAGATGGGAGCACTCCTAAAAGGAGCACAGAACAAAACACCCAACATATGAAGAAGGGAGGAGGAGAAATAAGAATGTAGAGAAGAAAAGAATCTCCAGACAGTGTATATAACAGCTCAATAAGCAAGCTAAGTTAGGCAGTAAGATACTAAAGAGGCTAACCTTGAACCTTTGGTAACCACGAATTTAAAGCCTGCAATGGCAATAAGTACATATCTTTCAATAGTCACCCTAAATGTAAATGGACTGAATGCACCAATTAAAAGTCACATAGTAATAGGATGGATAAAAAAGCAAGACCCATCTATATGCTGCTTACAAGACACTCACCTCAAACCCAAAGACATGAACAGACTAAAATCAAGGGATGGAAAAACATATTTCAGGCAAACAACAGTGGGAAGAAAGCAGGGGTGGCAGTACTAATATCAGACAAAATAAACGTCAAAACAAAGAAAGTAACAAGAGATAAAGAAGGACACTACATAATGATAAAGGGCTCAGTACAACAAGAGGATATAACCATCCTAAATATATGTGCACCCAACACAGGAGCACCAGCATATGTGAAACAAATACTAACAGAACTAAAGGGGGAAATAGACTGCAATGCATTCAATTTCGAAGATGTCAACACACCACTCACCCCCAAGGATAGATCCACCGGGCAGAAAATAAGTAAGGACACGGAAGCACTGAACAACACTGTAGAGCAGATGGACCTACTAGACATCTGTAGAACTCAACATCCAAAAGCAACAGGATATACATTCTTCTCAAGTGCACACGGAACATTCTCCAGACTAGACTACATAATAGCCCACAAAAAGAGCCTCAGCAAAATCCAAAATATTGAAATTCTACCAACCAATTTTTCAGACCACAAAGGTATAAAATTAGAAATAAATTCTACAAAGAAAACAAAAAGGCTTACAAACACATGGAGGCTTAACAACATGCTCCTAAATAATCAATGGATCAATGAACAAATTAAAATAGAGATCAAGAAATATATAGAAACAAATGACTACAACAACACAAAGCCCCAACTTCTGTGGGACGCAGCAAAAGCACTCTTAAGAGTAAAGTATATAGCGATCCAGGCACACTTGAAGAAGCAAGAACAATCCCAAAGGAATAGTCTAACATCACAATTATCAAAATTGGAAAAAGAAGAACAAATGAGGCCTAAAGTCAGCAGAAGGAGGGACATAATAAAGATCAGAGAAGAAATAAACAAAATCGAGAATAATAAAACAATAGAAAAAATCAATGAAACTAAGAGCTGGTCCTTTGAGAAAATAAACAAAATAGATAAGCTTCTAGCCAAACTTATTAAGAGAAAAATAGAATCAACACAAATCAACAGAATCAGAAATGAGAATGGAAAAATCACGACAGACTCCACAGAAATACAAAGAATTATTAAAGACTACTATGAAAACTTATATGCCAACAAGCTGGAAAACCTAGAAGAAATAGACAACTTCCTAGAAAAATACAACCTTCCAACACTGACCAAGGAAGAAACACAGAAGTTAAACAAACCAATTACAAGTAAAGAAATTGAAACGGTAATCAAAAAACTACCCAACAACAAAACCCCCGGGCCAGACGGATTTACTTCGGAATTTTATTAGACACAGAGAGAAGACATAATACCCATTTTCCTTAAAGTTTTCCAAAAAATATTACAGGAGGGAAAACTCCCAAACTCATTCTATGAAGCCAAAATCACCCTAATACCAAAACCAGGCAAAGACGCCAACAAAAAAGAAAATTACAGACCAATATCCCTTGGTGAATGTAGATGCAAAAATACTCAATAAAATATTAGCTAACCAAATTCAAAAATATATCAAAAGGATCATACACCACGACCAAGTGGGATTCATCCCAGGGATGCAAGGATGGTACAACACTCGAAAAACCATCAACATCATCCACCACATCAACAAAAAGAAAGACAAAAACCACATGATAACCTTCATAGAAGCTGAAAAAGCATTCGACAAAATTCCACATCCATTCATGATAAAAACTCTCAGAAAAATGGGTATAGAGGGCAAGTACCTCAACATAATAAAGACCATATATGAAAAATCCACAGCCAACATCATACATAACAGCGAGAAGCTCAAAGCTTTTCATCTGAGATCGGGAACAAGACAGGGATGCCCTCTTTACCCACTGTTATTTAACATAGCACTGTAGTCCTATCCATGGGAATTAGACAAAACAAAGAAATACAAGGAATCCAGATTCGTAAAGAAGAGAGGGATCGGAAGATGGCGGCATGAGTAGAGCAGCAGGAATCTCTTCCCAAAACCACATATATCTATGAAAATATAACAAAGACAACTCTTCCTAGAATAAAGACCAGAGGACACAGGAAAATATCCAGACCAAATCCGCACCTGAGGGAACCCAGCGCCTCATAAAGGGGGTAAGATACAAGCCCGGCCCGGCGGGAGCCGAGCGCTCATTCCCCCAACTCCCAGCGGGAGAAGTATAGGCAGAGCGGGAGGGAGATGGAGCCCAGGACTCCCGAACACCCAGCCCCAGCCATCCGGGCCAGAGTGCAGACACAGTGCCTGCGCAGGGGGCTCTGGATACTAGGGAATCAGGGCAGCAAGAACAGTGAGCGGGCACCGGAGCCCTGGTGCAGGAGGACACCAGAAAAGTGAGTGACTTTTTTTTTTTTTTTGCTGTTTTGTTTGGGCGAGTGGTTTTTGGAAGTCTTAAAGGGACAGGACGGGACACTTAATCCAGAGGTAGGGAATCCGGGGATCTCTGGGCACCCTAACCCCTGGACTGCAGGGAGCAGGGAGGCCTCTTACGGAGATAAATAGCCTCCCAGCTGCTCCCCCTCCAACGTGACTACACCACTTTGGAGCAACTGCCCGAGCCAGGCCACGCCCCCAGAAACAGCAGAGATAAACTCCATAGCAGCCACGCAGGAAGCAGAAACCCTGTCTGCACGCAGCTGACCAGCACAAGCCACTAGAGGTCGCTGTTCTCCCAGGAGAGGAGGGCCACAAACCAACAAGAAGGGAAGTTCTTCCAGCCGTCACTCGTCCCAGCTCTGCAAAGTATTCCTATCACCATGAAAAGGCAAAGCTACAGGCAGACAAAGATCACAGAGACAACACCAGAGAAGGAGACAGACCTAACCAGTCTTCCTGACAAAGAATTCAAAATAAGAATCATAAACATGCTGACAGAGATGCAGAGAAATACGCAAGAGAAATGGGATGAAGTCCGGAGGGAGATCACAGATGCCAGAAAGGAGATCACAGAAATGAAACAGATTGGAAAAGAAGAACTTAACCTGTCACTATTTGCAGATGACATGATATTGTACATAAAAAACCCTAAAGACTCCACCCCAAAACTACTAGAACTGATATTGGAATACAGCAAAGTTTCAGGATACAAAATTAACACACAGAAATCTGTAGCTTTCCTATACACTAACAATGAACCAATAGAAAGATAAATCAGGAAAACAATTCCATTCACAATTGCATCAAAAAGAATAAAATACCTAGGAATAAATGTAACCAAAGAAGTGAATGACCTATACTTTGAAAACTATAAGTCACTCTTAAGAGAAATTAAAGGGGACACTAACAGATGGAAACTCATCCCATGCTGTGGCTAGGAAGAATTAATATCGTCAAAATGGCCATCCTGCCCAAAGCAATATACAGATTTGATGCAATCCCTATCAAAATACCATCAACATGCATCAATGAACTGGAGCAAATAATTCAAAAATTCATATGGAAACACCAAAGACACCAAATAGCCAAAGCAATTCTGGAAAGAAGAATAAAGGAGGGGGGATCTCATTCCCCAACTTCAAGCTCTACTATAAAGCCATAATAGGGAGACGGAGCCAATATAGCAGCGTGAGTAGGACAGTGGCAATCTCCTCCAAAAACATATATATTTTTGAAAATACCACAAATACATCTAATCCTAAAAGAGAGAACAGAAGACACAGGACAACAGCCTGACTACAGCCACATGTGTGAGAGCCCAGCGCCTGGTGAAAGGGGTAAGATACAACCACCAGCCCATTGGGACACGAGAACACCTCCACCCAGCTCCTGGCAGGAGGGTGAGGGAGCCCAGGACTGCTAAACACCCAGCACAAGCCAACAACACCAGAGCGCAGACACAGTGCATGCGTGGAGGGCTGGAAACTAGGGAAATAGGGCAGCAAGACCTCTGAGCAGGTGCGGAAGCTGATGCCCCTGTAACAAAAAAAAGCGAGTGCTTTTTGAAAGTCTTAAAGTGACAGGGATTTAACAGCTAGACGGAAACAACACAGGTCACAGCACAGCGGCTGGAAATTACAGGGACAACTGGGCACACTAACCCCCTGGGCAACATCTCTGAGACCCTCACGGAGGAAAACAGCCAAAGAGCCGCCCTGTCCATTACACCTCCAGGCGCTGTGAAAGCAGAGAAACAGCCTAAGGCAAAACACGCCCACATAAAGGAAAATTCCTACATTTCGGCTGGGCAAGACACAAAGACCCAGCCTACACGCAATTACCCAACACAAGCCACTAGGGGTCGCAGTTGTCCCAGTAAAGAAAGGCCAGTAGCAAGTGAAAAGTTTGGCCCTCCCAGCTGACAGTCAATAGCACCGGTCAACATGAAAAGGCAAAAAAATATGATCCAGAAATGACTAACCCAGACAGCTTCAGCATCTGCTACATCTTTCCCTGAGAAGGAACCTGGGGAGATAGATTTAGCCAGTCTTTCTGAAAAAGAATTCAATACAAAAGTCATAACCATGCTAATGGACTCGCAGAGAAATATGCAAGAACTAAGGAAGGAGAATACAGAAATAAAACAAGCTCTGGAAGGACTTCAAAACAGAATGGATGAGATGCAAGAGACCATTAATGGACTAGAAAACAGAGAACAGGAACACAGAGAAGCTGAGGCAGAGAGAGATAAAAGGATCTCCAGGAAGGAAAGAATTTTAAGAGAGCTGAGTAACTAATCGAAAAGGAACAATATACATATTATAGGTAATGAGAAGAAGAAGAGAGAGAAAAAGGGATAGAGAGTGTCTTTGAAGAAATAATTGCTGAAAACTTTCCCAAACTAGGGGAAGAAATGGCCTCTCAGACCACAGAGGCACACAGAACTCCCATGACAAGGGATCCAAGCAGGGCAACACCAAGACGCATAATAATTAAAATGGCGAAGATCAAAGACAAGGACAAAGTATTAAAGGCAGCCAGAGAGAAAAAAAAAAGGTTACCTACAAAGGAAAACCCATCAGGCTATCATCAGACTTCTCAACAGAAACCCTACAGGCCAGAAGAGAATGGCATGATATATTTAGTGCAATGAAACAGAAGGGCCTTGAACCAAGGTTACTGTATCCAGCACGAATATCATTTAAATATGAAGGAGGGATTAAACAGTTCCCAGACAAGCAAAAGTTGAGGGAATTTGCCTCCCACAAAGCACCCCTTCAGGGTATCCTACAGGGACTGCTCTAGATGGGAGCACTCCTAAAAAGAGCACAGAACAAAACACCCAACATATAAAGAAGGGAGAAGGAGGAATAAGAAGGGAGAGAAATAAGGAATCATCAGACCGCATTTACAATAGCTCAACAAGCGAGTTAATATAGACAGTAAGATAGTAAAGAAGCTAACCCTGAACCTTTGGTAACCACAAACTTAAAGACTGCAACGGCAATAAGTTCGTACCGTTCAATAATCACAATAAATATAAATGGACTGAATGAACCAATCAAAAGACACAGAGTAATAGAATGAATAAAAAAGCAAGATCCATCCATATGCTGCTTACAAGAGACTCACCTCAAACCCAAAGACAGGCACAGACTTATAGTCGAGGGATGGAAAAAGATATTTCAAGCAAACAACAGACAGAAGAAAGCAGGTGTTGCAATTCTGGTATCAGAAAAAACAGACTTCAAAATAAAGAAAGTAACAAAAGACAAAGAAGGACATTACATAATGATAAAGGGCTCAGTCAATCAAGAGGATATAACCATTATAAATATATATGCACCCAATACAGGAGCACCAACATACCTGAAACAAATATTAACAAAACTAAAGGAGGAAATAGATTGCAATGCATTCATTTTAGGAGACTTCAACACACCACTCACTCCAAAGGACAGATCCACCAGACAGAAAATAAGTAAGGACAAAGAGGGACTGAAAAACACACTAGAACAGATGGACCTAATAGACATCTACTGAACTCTACATCCAAAAGCAACAGGATACACACTCTTCTCAAGTGCACATGGAACGTTCTCCAGAATAGACCACATACTAGGCCACAAAAGAGCCTCAATAAATTCCAAAAGACTGACATCCTACCAACCAACTTTTCAGAGAACAAAGGCATAAAACTAGAAATAAACTGTACAATGAAAGCAAAAAGGCTCACAAACACATGGAGGCTTAACAACACGATCCTAAATAATCAATGGATCAATGACCAAATCAAAATGGAGATCCAGCAATATATGGAAACAAACGACAACAACAACACTAAGCCCCAACTTCTGTGGGACACAGCAAAAGCAGTCTTAAAAGGAAAGTATATAGCAATCCGGGCATATTTAAAGAAGGAAAAACAATCCCAAATGAATGGCCTAATGTCACAATTATCGAAATTGGAAAAAGAAGAACAAATGAGGCGTAAGGTCAGAAGAAGGAGGGATATAATGAAGATCAGAGAAGAAATAAATAAAATAGAGAAGAATAAAATAATAGCAAAAATCAATGAAACCAAGAGCTGGTTCTTTGAGAAAATAAACAAAATAGATAATCCTGTAGCCAGACTTATTAAGAGGAAAAGAGAGCCAACACAAATCAACAGTATCAGAAACGAGAAAGGAAAAATCACAATGGACCACACAGAAATACAAAGAATTATTAGAGAATACTATGAAAACTATATGATAACAAGCTGGGAAACCTAGAAGAAATGGACAACTTCCTAGAAAAATACAACCTTCCAAGTCTGACCCAGAAAGAAACAGAAAATCTAAACAGACCATTTACCAGCAACAAAATTTTTGCAGTAATAAAAAAAACTACCAAAGAACAAAACCCCCAGGCCAGATGGATTTACCTTAGAATTTTATCAGACATACAGGGAAGACATAATACCCATTCTCCTTAAAGTTTTCCAAAAAATAGAAGAGGAGGTGATACTCCCAAACTCATTCTATAAAGCTAACATCACCCTAACACCAAAACCAAGCAAAGACCCCACCAAAAAAGAAAACTACAGACCAATATCCCTGATGAACATAGATGCAAAAATACTCAACAAAATATTAGCAAACTGAATTCAAAAATACATCGAAATGATCATACACCATGACCAAATTGGATTCATCCCGGGGATGCAAGGATGGTACAACATTCGAAAGTCCATCAACATCATCCACCACATCAACAAAAAGAAAGACAAAAACCACATGATCATCTCCATAGGTGCAGAAAAAGCATTTGACAAAGTTCAACATCCATTCATGATAAAAACTATCAGCAAAATGGGAATAGAGGGCAAGTCCTCAACGTAATAAAGGCCATCTAAGAAAAACCCACAGCCAACATTATATTGAACAGCGAGTAGAAGAAAGCTTTTCCTCTGAAATCGGGAACTAGACAGGGATGCCCACTCTCCCCACTGTTATTTAACATAGTACTGGAGGTCCTAGCCACGGCAATCAGACAAAACAAAAAAATATAAGGAATCGAGATTGGTAAAGAAGAAGTTAAACTGTCACTATTTGCAGATGACATGATACTGTACATAAAAAACCCTAAAGACTCCACCCCAAAACTACTAGAAAAGATATCGGTTTACAGCAAAGTTGCAGGATACAAAAACAACACACAGAAATCTGTGGCTTTCCTATACACTAACAATGAGCCAACAGAAAGAGAAATCAGGAAAACAACTCCATTCACAATTTCATCAAGAGAAATAAAATACCTAGGAATAAACCTAACCAAAGAAGTGAAAGACTTATACTCTGAAAACTACAAGTCACTCTTAAGAGAAATTAAAGGGGACACTAACAGATGGAAATGCATCCCATGCTTGTGGCTAGGAAGAATTAATATCGTCAAAATGACATCCTTCCCAAAGCAAAATACAGATATGATGCAATCCCTATGAAACTACCAGCAACATTCTTCAATGAAGAGGAACAAATAATTCAAAAATTCATATGGAAACAACAAAGACCCAGAATAGCCAAAGCAATCCTGAGAAAGAAGAATAAAGTAGGGGGGATCTCACTCCCCAACTTCAAGCTCTACTATAAAGCCATAGTAATCAAGACAATTTGGTACTGGCACAAGAATAGAGCCACAGACCAATGGAGCAGACTAGAGAATCCTGACAGTAACCCAGACATATATGGTCAATTAATATTTGGTAAAGGAGCCATGGACATGCAATGGCAAAATGACAGTCTCTTCAAAGATGGTGCTGGCAAAACTGGACAGCTACAAGTAGGAGAATGAAATTGAACCATTGTCTAACAACATATACAAAAGTAAACACTAAATGGAACAAATACCTGAATGTAAGTCATGAAATCATTAAATTCTTGGAAAAAAAACATAGGCAAAGACCTCTTAGACATAAACATGAGTGACCTCTTCTTGAACATATCTCCCCGGGCAAGGAAAACAATAGAAAAAATGAACAAGTGGTTTGATACTAAGCTGAAAAGCTTCCATACAGCAAAAGACACCATCAATAGAACAAAAAGGAACCCTACAGTATGGGAGAATATATTTGAAAATGACACATCCGATAAAGACTTGACGTCCAGAATATATAAAGAGCTCACACGACTCAACAAACAAAAAAAAATTAACCCAATTAAAAAATGTGCTGAGGAACTGAACAGATGGTCTCCAAGAAAGAAATACAGATGGCCAATAGACACATAAAAAGCTGCTCCACATCACTAATTATCAGAGAAATGCAAATTAAAACAACAATGAGGTACCACCTCACTCCAGTAAGGATGGCTGCCATCCAAAAGACAAACAACAACAAATGTTGGCAAGGCTGTGGAGAAAGGGGAACCCTCCTACACTGCTGATGGGAATGTAAATTAGTACAACCATTGTTTAAAGCAGTATAGAGGTGCATCAAAATGCTCAAAATAGACTTACCATTTGACCCAGGAATTGCACTCCTAGGAATTTACCTTAAGAATGCAGCAATCAAGTATGAGAAAGACCAATGCACCCCTATGTGTATCACAGCACTATTTACAATAGCCAAGAATTGGAAGCAACCTAAATGTCCATCGATAGATGAATGGATAAAGAAGATGTGGTACATATACACAATGGAACACTACTCAGACATAAGAAAAGGGCAAATACTACTATTTGCAGCAACATGGATGGAGCTGGAGGGTATTAAGTTCCATGAAACAAGCCAAGCAGAGAAAGAGAAATACCAAATGATTTCACTCATCTGTGGAGTATAAGTACAAAGGAAAATCTGAAGAAACAAAAGAACAGGAGAGTCACAAAACTCAAGAATGGACTAACAAGTACCAAAGGGAAAGGGACTGTGGAGGATAGGTGGGTAGGGAGGGATAAGGGGGGGGGAAAGTGGGGTATTAATATAAGCATGCATGGGGGGGTGGGAGAAACGGGACGGCTGTACAACACAGAGAAGATAAGTAGTGATTCTACAACATTTTGCTACGCTGATGGACAGTGACTGTAAAAGGGTTTATAGGGGGAACCTGGTATATGGGAGAGCCTAGTAAACAAAATATTCATCAGTTAAGTGTAGATTAATGATAAAAAAAAGCAGTTCCTATGTGGTGACCTCCATTGAGTACTACACAATGATATAAAGGGCATATAAAAGTGTAGGCAAAGGGTCTGTTTGTGTTTATACAGAAGGTCAAAGCCTAATTTGGCTACCCCGAAAATGAACTAAGATATGATATGAAAAAGAACTTCCAACATCAGCACTCTCGGGAATACTCATGCCAGAAGATGATCATCAGAAAACCCCAACAAAGATCCATGCACTGCTGCAGGTGTAGATGCACCCATCCCACCAGTTCCTGGACTTGCCATGGAAATGAAGAAGGAAATATCTAAGCTGGCCTGTGCATACAGTAAAACAACAATTTTGACTGGATCTATACTGTTGGAACTCAACCAAGAATTAGGAGAAGTGCAAACTGTAGTGCCCCAAAATCTTACAACTACAGACTATTTACTGTTAAAAGAACATATGGGATGTGAACAGTCCCCAGGAATGGGTTGCTTTAATTTGTCTGATTTCTCTCAGACTGTTCAAGTTCAGTTGGACAATATCCACCATATCATAGATAAGTTTTCACAAATGCCTAAGGTGCCTAACTGGTTTTCTTGGTTTCACTGGAGATGGCTGGTTATTACAGGTATGCTTTGGTTATGTAACTGTACTCCTATTATGTTAATGTGTTTGCGCAATTTAGTTAGTAGTTTAAAACCTATACATTCTGAAGTTACTCTACAAGAAGATATGTCAAAGAAATAATCAATTTTCCCATGTTTTCTTCCGCCCGCTACTTCTATAGCTTTTCTTCTTCCTTCCTAAATACAACCCTTAAATAGAATTCGTGCCTCATATCGAATTTACCGAGTATCATAATTTTTCCATGTGGTAAAGACATATCAAGACAAATGCTGGGCATAGAAGCCACACGGCATAAATATGCAAAGAAGTAAAAAGCTAACCTTTTCAAAAATTATTGCTTCTCTCTCACTTACCAACATTACATTTCCCGGTATCGCCCTAGTAGATGACTGGTTATCCAGAGACAGGTAAGATTCCTCAAGGGAGGAACAACCTAAGACAGGCAGAATCGCAGGGAGGTCATCACGTGAGAAAATGGGGAACAACACAGGTGAGGCTTAGAACCTCCCCCCCCCCCCATTCTGAGAGAAATCTTCTGCATACATGGATGTTTTATTGCCCTTGTCTAGCTTGGATTAACACATAGTCTACAGGCACACACCTTATCATCTACATTTGCTCTCTTATATCACTAAACTATGTTTTCCACCTTTATTTTGTATCTACCTACCACCTCAGCATTTTATTAAAAATAATAATAATAGAGAAATGTGGTATCCACATATAAATCAAGTATAAAAATCAAATGATTATTCATATTTGAACTGTTTATAGTTCATAATGCATGAGCAAAACTGAAAGCTACTGTGATGACTGCCCTTGTAATGTTCACCATGTATCTTACTCACTATGTAAGAATTTATTCTCCATGTCAGAACTTTTTCGTTATGCCTCAGAAGAATGGACAATGATGAAAATTAGTCTTGGGGTGGATTAATGATTGTGCATTGAGCATTGAACCCCTATGCAGAATTTTATTGTTGTTAACAACCATTTAATCAATAAATATGAGAGATGCCCTCACAAAAATTATATATATATACACACATCCAATTGTAAAATAAATAAGTAACCGGGATGTAATGTATAGCATAAGGAATATAGTCAAAATATTGTAACAACTTGGTATGGTGATAGCTTTTACATAGAATTTTCATGTCTATAAATGTTGAATCACTGTGTTGTACACCTGAAACTAATGTAATACTGTGTGTCAACTACCCTTTAGTAAAAAAATAATTATCTAAAAAGTAAAATAAAATAAAATAAAGCCATAGTAATCAATATAATTTGGTACTGGCACAAGAACAGAGCCACAGACCAGTGGAACAGACTAGAGTCTCCAGACATTAACTCAAATATACATGGTCAATTAATATTTGATAAAGGAGCCATGGACATACAATGGCGAAATGACAGTCTCTTCAACAGGTGGTGCTGGCAAAACTGGACAGCTACATGTAGGAGAATGAAACTGGACCATTGTTTAACCCCATAGACAAAAGTAAATTCAAAATGGATCAAAGACCTGAATGTAAGTCATGAAACCATTAAACTCATGGATAAAAACATAGGCAGAAACATCTTAGACATAAACATGAGTGACTTCTTCTTGAACATATCTCCCCGGGCAAGGAAAACAACAGCAAAAATGAACAAATGGGATGATATTAAGCTGAAAATCTTCTGTACAGCAAAAGACACCATCAATAGAACAAAAAGGAACCCTGCCATAATGGAGAATATATTTTTAAATGACAGATCCGATAAAGGCTTGACGTCCAAAATATATAAAGAGCTCACATGCCTCAACAAACAAAAAACAAATAATCCAATTAAAACTTGGGCAGAGGAACTGAACAGAAAGTTCTCCAAAAAAGAAATACAGATGGCCAACAGACACATAAAAAGCTGCTCCACATCACTAATTATCAGAGAAATGCAAATTAAAACAACAATGAGGTACCACCTCACACCAGTAAGGATGGCTGCCATCCAAAAGACAAACAACAATAAATGTTGGCGAGTCTGTGGAGAAAGGGGAACCCTCCTATACTGCTGGTGGGAATGTAAATTAGTTCAACCATTGTCGAAAGCAGTATGGAGGTGCATCAAAATGCTCAAAATAGACTTACCATTTGACCCAGGAATTCCACTCCTAGGAATTTACCCTAAGAACGCAGCAATCAAGTTTGAGAAAGACAGATGCACCCCTATGTTTATTGCAGCACTATTTACAATAGCCAAGAATTGGAAGAAACCTAAATGTCCATTGGCCGATGAATGGATAAAGAAGATGTGGTACATATACGCAATGGAATACTACTCAGCAGTAAGAAGAGGGCAAATCCTACCATTTGCAGCAACATGGATGGAGCTGCAGGGTATTATGCTCAGTGAAATAAGCCAAGTGGAGAAACAGAAATACCAAATGGTTTCACTCATCTGTGGAGTATAAGAACAAAGGAAAAACTGAAGGAACAAAACAGCAATGGAATCACAGAACCCAAGAATGGACTATCAGGTACCAAAGGGAAAGGAACTGGGGAGGATGGGTGGGTAGGGAGTGATAGGGGGTGTAGAAGAAAGGGGGTATTAAGATTAGTATGCATGGGGGGTGGGAGAAAGGGGAGGGCTGTATAACACAGGGAAGACAAATAGTGATTCTACAACATTTTGCTGTGCTGAAGGACAGTGACTGTAAATGGGTTTATAGGGGGAACCTGGTATAGGGGAGAGCCTAGTAAACATAATGTTCTTCATGTAAGTGTAGATTAAAGATAACAAAAAAAAAGAAAGAAAGAAAACGGGGATTACTCCCTGATAGGATAAAACTGACTGTAAATCAACGATTAATGCATGCTTTAAATATCCTTAATTTTGATCACTTAAAGGGTGTCAGATGATCAGCTATGGAGGTACACTTTTCTGATAATATTCCTTTCTCTTAAAAAAAAAAAAAGCAGGAGAGGGGCGGAAGATGGCGGCGTGAGTAGAGCAGCGGAAATCTCCTCCCAAAACAACATATATCTATGAAAATATAACAAAGACAACCCTTCCTAGAATAAAGACCAGAGGACACAGGACAATATCCAGACCACATCCGCACCTGAGAGAACCCAGCGCCTCGCGAAGGGGGTGAGATACAAGCCCTGGCCCCGCGGGAGCCGAGCGCCCCTCCCCCCAGCTCCCGGCGGGAGAAGAGCAGGCAGAGCAGGAGAGAGACGGAGCCCAGGACTGCCGAACACCCAGCCCCAGCCATCCGGGCCAGAGTGCAGGGCGCTTGATACTAGGAAAACAGGGCAGCAAGAACAGTGAGCAGGCACTGGAGGCTGGGCGAGAGAGGGCATAAAAAAAGCGCGCGACTATTTTTTTTTTTTTTGCTTTTTTGCTGTTTTGTTTTGGCGAGCGCTTTTTGGAAGTCTTAAAGGGATAGGGACCCCAATATTAGGGAAACAGGGCAGCAAGAACAGTGAGCAGGCACTGGAGGCTGGGCAACAGAGGACATAAGAAAAGCGCGCGACCATTTTTTTTTTGCTTTCTTGCTGTTTTGTTTTGGCGAGCGCTTTTTGGAAGTCTTAAAGGGATAGGGACCCCAATACTAGGGAAACAGGGCAGCAAGAACAGTGAGCAGGCACTGGAGGCTGGGCGACAGAGGACATAAGAAAAGCGCGCGACGATTTTTTTTTTTTTTGCTTTTTTGCTGTTTTGTTTTGGCGAGCGCTTTTTGGAAGTCTTAAAGGGATAGGGACCTCAATACTAGGGAAACAGGGCAGAAAGACCGGTGAGCAGAGGCCTGAGGCTGGCACCGGAGAATAAAGAAAAACGAAGGACCACCCCCTTTTTTTTTTTTTTTTAAAAAACCTTTTTTTTTTTTTTAATTAAAAAAATTTTTTTTCTTATTTTTTATTTTTTTTTGTAGTCGTTGTTTTGTTTTGGCGGGTGCTTTTTGGAAGTCTTAAAGGGGCAGGGCGGGTCACTTAATCCAAAGGTAGGGAATCCGGGATCTCTGGGCACCCTAACCCCTGGGCTGCAGGGAGCAGGCAGGCCCCTTACGGAGATAAAGAGCCTCCCAGCAGCTCCTGCTCCAACGCGACTCCACCATTTTGGAGTAGCTGCCCGAGCCAGGCCACGCCCACGGCAACAGCGGAGATTAACTCCATAGCAGCCGGGCAGGAAGCAGAAGCCCTGTCTGCACGCAGCTGCGCAGCACAAGCCACTAGAGGTCGCTGTTCTCCCAGGAGAGGAGGGCCACAAACCAACAAGAAAGGAAGTCCTTCCAGCCGTCACTCGTCCCAGTTCTGCAGACTATTCCTATCACCATGAAAAGGCAAAGCTACAGGCAGACAAAGATCACAGAGACAACACCAGAGAAGGAGACAGACCTAACAAGTCTCCCTGAAAAAGAATTCAAAATAAGAATCATAAACATGCTGACAGAGATGCAGAGAAATACGCAAGAGAAATGGGATGAAGTCCGGAAGGAGATCACAGATGCCAGAAAGGAGATCGCAGAAATGAAACAAACTCTGGAAGGGTTTATAAGCAGAATGGATAGAATGCAAGAGGCCATTGATGGAAATGAAATCACAGAACAGGAACGCATAGAAGCTGACATACAGAGAGACAAAAGGATCTCCAGGAATGAAACAATGTTAAGAGAACTGTGTGACCAATCCAAAAGGAACAATATCCGTATTATAGGGGTCCCAGAAGAAGAAGAGAGAGGAAAAGAGATGGAAAGTATCTTAGAAGAAATAATTGCTGAAAACTTCCCCACACTGGGGGAGGAAGTAATCGAACAGACCACGGAAATACACAGAACCCCCAACAGAAAGAATCCAAGAAGGACAACACCAAGACACATGATAATTAAAATGGCAAAGATCAAGGACAAGGAAAGAGTGTTAAAGGCAGCTAGAGAGAAAAAAGTCACCTATAAAGGGAAACCCATCAGGCTAACGTCAGATTTCTCAACAGAAACCCTACAGGCAAGAAGAGAATGGCATGATATATTTAATACAATGAAACAGAAGGGCCTTGAACCAAGGATACTGCATCCAGCACGACTATCATTCAAATATGATGGTGGGATTAAACAATTCCCACACAAACAAAAGCTGAGGGAATTTGCTTTCCACAAACCACCACTACAGATCATCTTACAGGGACTGCTCTAGATGGGAGCACTCCTAGAAAGAGCACAGCAAAAAACACCCAACATATGAAGAACCGAGGAGGAGGAACAACAAGGGAGAGAAGAAAAGAATCTCCAAACAGTGTATATAACAGCTCAATAAGTGAGCTAAGTTAGGCAGTAGGATACTAAAGAGGCTAACCTTGAACCTTTGGTAACCACGAATTTAGGGCCTGCAATGGCAGTAAGTACATATCTTTCAATAGTCACCCTAAATGTTAATGGATTGAATGCACCAATCAAAAGACACAGAGTAACAGAATGGATAAAAAAGCAAGACCCATCTATATGCTGCTTACAAGAAACTCACCTCAAACCCAAAGACATGTACAGACTAAAAGTCAAGGGATGGAAAAACATATTTCAAGCAAACAACAGTGAGAAGAAAGCAGGGGTTGCAGTACTAATATCAGACAAAATAGACTTCAAAACAAAGAAAGTAACAAGAGATAAAGAAGGACACTACATAATGATAAAGGGCTCAGTCAAACAAGAGGATATAACCATTGTAAATATATATGCACCCAACACAGGAGCACCAGCATATGTGAAACAAATACTAACAGAACTAAAGGGGGATATAGACTGCAATGCATTCATTCTAGGAGACTTCAACACACCACTCACCCCAAAGGATAGATCCACTGGGCAGAAAATAAGTAAGGACACGGAAGCACTGAACAACACAGTAGAGCAGATGGACCTAATAGACATCTATAGAACTCTACATCCAAAAGCAGCGGGATATACATTCTTCTCAAGTGCACATGGAACATTCTCCAGAATAGACCACATACTAGGCCACAAAAAGAGCCTCAGAAAATTCCAAAAGATTGAAATCCTACCAACCAACTTTTCAGACCACAAAGGCATAAAACTAGAAATAAACTGTACAAAGAAAGCAAAGAGGCTCACAAACACATGGAGGCTTAACAACACGCTCCTAAATAATCAATGGATCAATGACCAAATCAAAATGGAGATCCAGCAATATATGGAAACAAATGACAACAACAACACTAAGCCCCAACTTCTGTGGGACGCAGCAAAAGCAGTCTTAAGAGGAAAGTATAAAGCAATCCAAGCATATTGAAAAAAGGAAGAGCAATCCCAAATGAATTTTCTAATGTCACAATTATCGAAATTGGAAAAAGAAGAACAGATGAGGCCTAAGGTCAGCAGGAGGAGGGACATAATAAAGGTCAGAGAAGAAATAAATAAAATTGAGAAGAATAAAACAATAGCAAAAATCAATGAAACCAAGAGCTGGTTCTTTGAGAAAATAAACAAAATAGATAAGCCTCTAGCCAGACTTATTAAGAAGAAAAGAGAGTCAACACAAATCAACAGTATCAGAAACGAGAAAGGAAAAATCACGATGGACCCCACGGAAATGCAAAGAATTATTGGAGAATACTATGAAAACCTATAAGCTAACAAGCTGGGAAACCTAGGAGAAATGGACAACTTCCTAGAAAAATATAACC
This sequence comes from Manis pentadactyla, assembly GCF_030020395.1. Lineage (NCBI taxonomy): Eukaryota > Metazoa > Chordata > Mammalia > Pholidota > Manidae > Manis > Manis pentadactyla. Next base: position 20,497,309 of record NC_080027.1, on the reverse strand, counting down.
TTCCAAGATTGACCCAGGAAGAAACAGAAAATCTAAACAGACCAATTACCAGCAACGAAATTGAAGCGGTAATCAAAAAACTACCAAAGAACAAAACCCCCGGGCCAGATGGATTTACCTCGGAATTTTATCAGACATACAGGGAAGACATAATACCCATTCTCCTTAGAGTTTTCCAAAAAATAGAAGAGGAGGGGATACTCCCAAACTCATTCTATGAAGCTAACATCACCCTAATACCAAAACCAGGCAAAGACCCCACCAAAAAAGAAAACTACAGACCAATATCCCTGATGAACGTAGATGCAAAAATACTCAACAAAATATTAGCAAACCGAATTCAAAAATACATCAAAAGGATCATACACCATCACCAAGTGGGATTCATCCCAGGGATGCAAGGTTGGTACAACATTCGAAAGTCCATCAACATCATCCACCACATCAACAAAAAGAAAGACAAAAACCACATGATCATCTCCATAGATGCTGAAAAAGCATTTGACAAAGTTCAACATCCATTTAGGTTAAAAACTCTCAGCAAAATGGGAATAGAGGGCAAGTACCTCAACATAATAAAGGCCATCTATGATAAACCCACAGCAAACATTATATTGAACAGCGAGAAGCTGAAAGCATTTCCTCTGAGATCAGGAACTAGACAGGGATGCCCACTCTCTCCACTGTTATTTAACATAGTACTGGAGGTCCTAGCCACGGCAATCAGACAAAATAAAGAAATATAAGGAATCCAGATTGGTAAAGAAGAAGTTAAACTGTCACTATTTGCAGATGACATGATACTGTACATAAAAAACCCTAAAGACTCCACCCCAAAACTACTAGAACTGATATCGGAATACAGCAAAGTTGCAGGATACAAAATCAACACACAGAAATCTGTGGCTTTCCTGTATACTAACAACGAACCAACAGAAAGAGAAATCAGGAAAACAACTCCATTCACAATTGCATCAAAAAACTAAATTACCTAGGAATAAACCTAACCAAAGAAGTGAAAGACTTATACTCTGAAAACTACAAGTCACTCTTAAGAGAAATTAAAGGGGACACTAACAGATGGAAACTCATCCCATGCTCGTGGCTAGGAAGAATTTTTATCGTCAAAATGGCCATCCTGCCCAAAGCAATATACAGATTTGATGCAATCCCTATGAAACTACCAGCAACATTCTTCAATGAACTGGAACAAATAATTCAAAAATTCATATGGAAACACCAAAGACCCCGAATAGCCAAAGCAATCCTGAGAAAGAAGAATAAAGTAGGGGGGATCTCACTCCCCAACTTCAAGCTCTACTATAAAGCCGTAGTAATCAAGACAATTTGGTACTGGCACAAGAGCAGAGCCACAGACCAATGGAACAGAATAGAGAATCCAGACATTAACCCAGACATATATGGTCAATTAATATTTGATAAAGGAGCCATGGACATACAATGGCGAAATGACAGTCTCTTCAACAGGTGGTGCTGGCAAAACTGGACAGCTACATGTAGGAGAATGAAACTGGACCATTGTCTAACCCCATATACAAAAGTACATTCAAAATGGATCAAAGACCTGAATGTAAGCCAGGAAACCATTAAACTCTTGGAAGAAAACATAGGCAAAATCCTCTTAGACATAAAAATGAGTGACCTCTTCTTGAACATATCTCCCCGCGCAAGGAAAACAACAGCAAAAATGAGTAAGTGGGACTATATTAAGCTGAAAAGCTTCTGTACAGCAAAAGACACCATCAATAGAACAAGAACGATCCCTACAGTATGGGAGAATATATTTGAAAATGACACATCCGATAAAGGCTTGACGTCCAGAATATATAAGGAGCTCACACGCCTCAACAAACAAAAAACAAATAACCCAATTAAAAAATGGGCAGAGGAACTGAACACACAGTTCTCCAAAAAAGAAATACAGATGGCCAACAGACACATGAAAAGATGCTCCACATCGCTAATTATCAGAGAAATGCAAATTAAAACTACAATGAGGTATCACCTCACACCAGTAAGGATGGCTGCCATCCAAAAGACAAACAACAACAAATGTTGGCGAGGCTGTGGAGAAAGGGGAACCCTCCTACACTGCTGGTGGGAATGTAAGTTAGTTCAACCATTGTGGAAAGCAGTATGGAGGTACATCAAAATGCTGAAAACAGACTTACCATTTGACCCAGGAATTGCACTCCTAGGAATTTACCCTAAGAACGCAGCAATCAAGTTTGAGAAAGACAGATGCACCCCTATGTTAATTGCAGCACTATTTACAATAGCCAAGAATTGGAAGCAACCTAAATGTCCATCAATAGATGAATGGATAAAGAAGATGTGGTACATATACACAATGGAATACTACTCAGCCATAAGAAAAGGGCAAATCCAATCATTTACAGCAACATGGATGGAGCTGGAGGGTATTATGCTCAGTGAAACAAGCCAAGCGGAGAAAGAGAAATACCAAATGATTTCACTTATCTGTGGAATATAAGAACAAAGGAAAAACTGAAGGAACAAAACAGCAGCAGAATCACAGAACTCAATAATGGACTAACAGGTACCAAAGGGAAAGGGACTGGGGAGGATGCGTGGGTAGGGAGGTATAAGGGGGGGAGAAGTAGGGGTGTATTAAGATTAACATGCAAGGGGGGGTAGGAGAAAAGAGAGGGCTGTACAACACAGAGAAGGCAAGTAGTGATTCTACAACATTTTGCTATGCTGATGGACAGTGACTGTAAAGGGGTTTATAGGGGAGACCTGGTATAAGAGAGAGCCTAGTAAACATAATATACGTCATGTAAGTGTAGATTAGTGATACCAAAAACAAGGAAAAAAAAAAAAAAGGGCAGTTCCTGTGTGGTAACCTCCAACGAGTTCTACACAAGGGTATAAAGGGCATATAAAAGTGTAAGCAAAGGGTCTGTTTATGTTTATATAGAGGATCAAAGCGTAATTGGGCTACCCCAAAAATGAACTAAGATACGATATGAAAAAGAACTTCCAACATCAGCACTCTCTGGAAGACTCATGCCAGAAGATGATCATCAAAAAACCCCAACAATGATCCACGCACTGCTACAGCTGTAGATGCACTCATCCCACCCGTTCCTGGACTTGCCATGGGAATGAGGAAGGAGATATCTAAACTGGCCTGTGCATACAGTAAAACAACAAATCTGACTGGATCTATACTGTTGGAACTCAACCAAGAATTTGGAGAAGTGCAAATTGTAGCGCTCCAAAGTCTTACAACTACAGACTATTTACTGTTAAAAGAACATATGGCATGTGAACAGTCCCCAGGAATGGGTTGTTTTAATTTGTCTGATTTCTCTCAGACTGTTCAAGTTCAGTTGGACAATATCCACCATGTCATAGATAAGTTTTCACAAATGCCTAAGGTGCCTAACTGGTTTTCTTGGTTTCACTGGACATGGCTGGTAATTACAGATATGCTTTGGTTATGTAACTATACTCCTATTATGTTAATGTGTGTGCGCAATTTAAGTAGTAGCTTAAAACCTATTCATGCTGAAGTTACTCTACAAGAAGATATGCCAAAGAAATAATCAATCTTCCCATGTTTTCTTCCGCCTGCTACTTCTACAGCTTTTCTTCTTCCTTCCTTATTACAACCCTTAAATAGAATTCGTGCCTCTTATCAAATTTATCGAGTATCATAATTCTTCCAAGTGGTAAAGATACCTCAAGACAAATGCTGGGCATAGAAGCCACAGGGCATAAATATGCAAAGAAGTAAAAAGCTAACCTTTTCAAACAATAAGGCTTCTCTCTCACTTACCAACTTCACATTTCCCTGTATGGCACCGGAAGATGACTGGTTAGCCAGAGACGGGTAAGATTCCTCAAGGGATGAACAACCTAAGACAGGCACAGTCGCAGGGGGGCCATCAGGTGAGAAATTGGGGATCAACAGAGGTGAGGCTTAGAACCTCACCCCCCCTGTTCTGAGAGAAATCTTCTGCATACGTGGATGTTTTATTGCCCTAGTCTAGCTTGGATTAACACATAGTCTACAGGCACACACCTGATCATCTACATTTGCTCTCTTACAACACTAAACTATGTTTTCTACCTTTATCTCGTATCTACCTACGACTTCAGCATTTTATTAAAAATAATAATAATAAAGAGAGAAATGTAGTATCCACACATAAATCAAGTATAAAAACCAAATGAGTATTCATATTTGAACTGACTGTTTAGAGTTCATAATGCATGAGCAAAACTGAAAGTTTCTGTGATGACTGCCCTTGTACTGTTCACTATGTAACTTATTCATTATGTAAGAATTTGTTCTCCATGTAAGAACTTGTTTGTTATGCCTCAGAAGATTGGAGACTGACGAAAATTAGGCTTGGGGTTGATTAATGATTGTGCATTGAGCATTGACTCCCCTATACAGAATTTTATTGTCGTTAACAATCATTTGATCAATAAATATGAGAGATGCCCTCACAAAAAAAAAAAAAAAAAAAAAGGACAGACTTCCAATGGTAAAATAAATAAGTAACTGGGATGTAATGTATAGCATAAGGAATATAGTCAAGATAATGTAACAGCTTGGTAGGGTGATAGCTGGAACCTCGAATTATGTATATAAATGTTCTACCACTGTGTTGTACACTTGAAACTAATGTAATGTAATACTGTGCGTCAACTACCCTTCAATAAAAAAATAATTATTAAAAAAGAAAAAAAGGAAAAAAAAGCAGTTGCTGTGTGGTGACCTCCAATGAGTTCTACACAATGGTATAAAGGGCATATCAAAGAGTGGGTGAAGTGTCTGTTTGTGTTTATACAGAGGATCAAAGCCTAATTTGGCTACCCAGAATATGAACTAAAATATGATATGAAGAAGAACTTCCAACATCAGCACTCTCTGGAAGACTCATACCAGAAGTTGATCATCAAAAAACCTCAACAAAGATCTGGGCGATGCTGCAGTTGTAACTGCATTCATCCCACCGGTTCCTGGACTTGCCATTGGAATGAAAAAGGAGATATCTAAGCTGGCTTGTGCATACAGTAAATCAACAAATTTGACTCGATCTATACTGTTGGAAATCAACCAAGAAATAGGAGAAGCGCAAGTTGTAGCGCTCCAAAATCTTATGACTACAGACTATCTACTGTTAAAAGAACATATGGGATGTGAACAGTCCCCAAGAATGATTTGTTTTAATTTGTCTGATTTCTCTCAAACTGTTCAAGTTCAGTTGGACAATATTCACCATATCATAGATAAATTTTCACAAATGCCTAGGGTGCCTAACTGGTTTTCTTGCTTTCACTGGAGATGGCTGATAATTATAGGTCTGCTTTGGTTATGTAACTGTATTCCTATGATGTTAATGTGTGTATGCAATTTAAATAGTAGTTTAAAACCTATACATGCTGAAGTTACTCTACAAGAAGATATGTCAAAGAAATCATCAATCTTCCCATGCTTTCTTTCATCTGCTACTCCCATATCTTTTCTTCTTCCTTCCTAATTACAACCCTTAAATAGAATTCATGCCTCAAATCCAATTTACAGAGTATCATAATTCTTCCAAGTGATAAAGATACCTCAAGACAAATGTTGGGCATAAAACCCACAGGGCATAAATCTGCAAAGAAGTAAAAAGCCAACCTTTTCAAACAGTATTGCCTCTCTCCCACTTACCAACTTTACATTTCCCTGTATGGCCCCAGAAGATGACTGGTTAGCCAGAGACGGGTAAGATTCCTCAAGGGAGGAACAACCTAAATAGGCACAGTCGCAGGGGGAGCCATCAGGTGAGAAATTGGGGATCAACAGAGGTGAGGATTAGAACCTCACCCCCCCGGTTTTGAGAGAAATCTTCTGCATCCGTGGATGTTTTATTGCCCTTGTCTAGCTTGGATTTACACTTAGTCTACAGGCACACACGTGTTCATCTACATTTGCTCTCTTACAGCACTAAACTATGTTTTCTACCTTTATCTTGCATCTACCTACCACTTCAGCATTTTATTAAAAATAAAAATAATAATAATAATAATAATAATAAGGGAGAAATGTGGGATTCACGTACAAATCAAGTATAAAAATCAAACGAATATTCATATTTGACCGGATTGTTTATAGTTCATAATGTGTGATCAAAACCAAAAGTTTCTTTGATGACTGCCCTTGTACTGTTCACCATGTAAGAACTTATTCACTATGTAATAATTTGTTCACCATGTAAGAACTTGTTCGTTATGCTTCAGAAGATTGGAGACTGATGAGAATTAGGATTGGGGTGGATTAATGATTGTGCATTGAGCTTTAAGTCCCCTATACAGAATTTTATTGTTTTTAACAACCATCTGATCAATAAATATGAGAGATGCTCTCTCAGAAAAAAAACAAAACTGTATATTTGTGTTTACTGAAGCTGCACATATAAATGTATTTTAATCTATATACTCTTTTCCTATGTTTTTACTGGAGTGTAGTAAGTGAGTGTCCACTCAAAGATAGGCACAAAAATATTTAACATTGTATCACTTACAATCATATAAAACTAATCAACTCAATTTTTTTTTTCAGGTTTAAAAAATTTTTTTTATTTTTATTTATGTTTACTAGGCTTTACCCTTTGCAGGTACCCCCCACTAAACCCATTACAGTCACTGTCCATCAGCATAGTAAGATGTTGTAGAATCACCACTTGCCTTCTCTGTGTTGCAAAGCCCTCCCCTTTCCCCCACCCCCACATTATAGATTCTAATCATAATAACCCCTTTCTTCTTCCCTGCCCTTATGCATCCCTACCCTCCCATTTTCCCCAGTCCCTTTCCCTTTGGTAACTGTTAGTCCATTCTTGGGTTCTGTGATTCTGCTGCTGTTTTGTTCCTTCAGTTTTTCTTATGTTCTTATATTCCACAGATGAGTGAAATTATTTGGTGTTTGTTTTTCTCCGCTTGGCTTATCTCACTGAGCATAATACCCTCTAGCTATATCCATGTTGTTACAAATGGTAGGATTTGTTTTCTTCTTATGGCTGAATAATATTCCATTGTGTATATGTACCACATCTTCTTTATCCATTCACCTACTGATCGAAACTCAGGTTGCTTCCATTTCTTGGCTATTGTAAATAGTGCTGCGATAAACATAGGGGTGCATCTGTCTTTTTCAAACTGGAGTGCTGCATTCTTAATTTCCTAGAAGTGGAATTCCTCGGTCAAATGGAAAGTCTATTTTGTGCATTTTGAGGAACCTCCAAATTGCTTTCCACAGTGGTTGAACTAATTTACATTCCCACCAGCAGTGTAGGAGGGTTCCCCTTTCTCCACAGCCTCGCCAACTTTTATTGCTGTTTGTCTTTTGGATGGTGGCAATCCTTATTGGTGTGAGGTGTTAACTCATTGTGATTTTAATTTGCATTTCTCTGAGAACTAGCGATGTGGAGCACCTTTTCATGTGTCTGTTGGCCATCTGAATTTCTTCTTTGTAGAACTGTCTGTTCAGCTCCTCTGCCCATTTTTTAATTGGATTATTTGGTTTTTGTTTGTTGAGGTACATGAGCTCTTTATATATTTTGGATGTCAAGCCTTTATCGGATCTGTCATCTATGAAAATATTCTCCCATACTGTAGGGTACCTTTTTGTCCTATTGATGGTGTCCTTTGCTGTACAGAAGCATTTCAGCTTGATATAGTCTCACTTGTTCATCTTTGCTTTTGTTTTCCCTGCCCAGGATACATATTCATGAAGAGTTACTAATGTTCACATCCAAGGGGTTTTGGCCTATATTTTTTTCTAAGAGTTTTATGGTTTCATGAATTACATACAGGTCTTTGATCCATTTTGAATTTACTTTTGTGTATGGGGTTAGACAGTGATCCAGTTTCATTCTCTTACATGTAGCTGTCCAGTTCTGACAGCACCAACTGTTGAAGAGACTGTCATTTCCCCATTGTATGTCCATGGCTCCTTTATCAAATATTAATTGACCATATATATTTGGGTAAATGTCTGGAGTCTGTAATCTGTTCCACTGGTCTGTGGGTCTGTTCTTGTGCCAGTAACAAATTGTCTTGATTACTATGACTTTGTAGTAGAGTTTGAAGATGGGTAGTGAGATCCCCACCACATTATTCTTCTTTCTCAAGATTGCTTCAGCTATTCGGGGTATTTGGTGTTTCCATATGAATTTTTGAACTATTTGTTCCAGTTCATTGAAGAATGTTGTTGGTAATTTGATAGGGATTGCATCAAATTTCTATATTGCTTTGGGAAGAATGGCCATTTTGATGCTATTATTTCATCCTAGCCAGGAGCATGGGATGAGTTTCCATTTGTTAGTGTCCTCTTTACCTTCTCTTAAGAGTGTCTTATAGTTTTCAGGGTATAGGTCTTTCACTTTTTTGGTTAGGTTTATTCCTAGGTATTTTATTCTTTTTATGCAAATGTGAATGTAATTGTTTTCCTGATTTCTCTTTCTATTGGCTCATTGTTCATGTATAGGAAAAGCCACAGATTTCTGTGTGTTAATTTTGTATCCTGCAACTTTGCTGTATTCTGATATCAGATCTAGTAGTTTTGGGCTGGAGTCTTTAGGGTTTTTTATGTACAATATCATGTCATCTGCAAATAGTGACAGTTTGACTGCTTCTTTACCAATCTGGGTTCCTTGTATTTCTTTGTTTTGTCTGATTGCCGTGACTAGGTCCTCCAGTTTTATTTTAAGTAACAGTGGGGAGACTGGTCATCCCTGTCTTGTTCCCGATCTCAGAGGAAAAGCTTTCAGCTTCTCGCTGTTCAGGATAATATTGGCTGTGGGTTTATCATATATGGCCTTTATTATGATGAGGTACTTGCCCTCTATACCCATTTTGCTGAGAGTTTTTATCATGAATGGATGTGGAATTTTGTCGAACGCTTTTTCAGCATCTGTGGAGATGATCATGTGGTTTTTGTCTTTCTTGTTGATGTGGTGGATGATGTTGATGGATTTTTGAATGTTGTACCATCCTTGCATCCCTGGGATGAATCCCACTTGGTCATGGTGTATGATCCTTTAGATGTATGTTTGAATTCGGTTTGCTAATATTTTGTTGAGTAATTTTGCATCTACGTTCATCAGGGATATTGGTCTGTAGTTTTCTTTTTTGGTGGGGTCTTTGCCTGGTTTTGGAATTACGGTGTTGTTGGCTACATAGAATGAGTTTGGGAGTGTTCCCTCCTCTTCTATTTTTTGGAAAACTTTAAGGAGAATGGGTATTATGTCTTCTCTGTATGTCTGATAAAACTCCGAGGTAAATGCATCTGGCCCAGGGGTTTTGTTCTTGGTTAGTTTTTTGATTACTGCTTCAATTTCATTGCTTGTGATTGGTTTGTTTAGATTTTGTGTTTCTTCCTTGGTCAGTCTTGGAAGGTTGTATTTTTCTAGGAAGTTGTCCATTTCTTCTAGGTTTTCCAGCTTTTTAGCATATAGGTTTTAATAGTAGTCTCTAATAATTCTTTGTATTTCTGTTGGGTCTGTCTTATGTTTCCTATCTCATTTCTGATTCTGTTGATGTCTGTTGATTCTCTTTTTTTCTCTTAATAAGTCTGGCTAGAAGCTTATATATTTTGTTTATTTTCTCAAAGAACCAGCTCTTGGTTTCATTGATTTTTTCTATTGTTTTATTCTTCTGAATTTTCTTTATTTCTTCTCTGATCTTTATTATGTCCCTCCTTCTGCTGACTTTAGGCCTCATTTGTTCTTCTTCTTCCAATTTTGATAACTGTGACATTAGACTATTCATTTGGGTTTGTTCTTCCTTCTTTAAATATGCCTGGATTGCTATATACTTTTCTCTTAAGAATGCTTTCACTGCGTCCCACAGAAGGTGGGGTTTTGTGTTGTTGTTTTCATTTATTTCCATATATTATTGGATCTCCATTTAAATTTGGTCATTGACCAATTGACTATTTAGAAGTGTGTTGTTAAGCCTCTATGTGTTTGTGAGCCCTTTTGCTTTCTTGGTATAATTTATTTATAGCTTTATACATTTTTGGTCTGAAAAGTTGGTTGGTAGGATTTCAATCTTTTAAAATTTATTGAGGCTCTTTTTGTGGCCTACCATGTGGTCTATTCTGGAGAATGTACCATGTGTACTTGAGAAGAATGTGAACCCTATTGGTTTTGGGTGTAGAGTTCTATAGATGTCTATTAGGTCCATCTGTTCTAGATTTGTTTTTCATTGTCTCTGTGTCCTTACTTATTTTCTGTCTGGTGGATCTGTCCTTTGGAGTGAATGGTGTGTTGAAGTCTCCTAAAATGAATGCATTGCAGTCTATTTCCTTCTTAAGTTCTGTTAGTATTTGTTTCACATATGCTGGTGCTCCTGTGTTGGTTCCGTATATATTTATAATGGTTAATTCCTCTTGTTGGACTGAGAACTTTATCAATATGTAATGTCCTTCTTTATCTCTTGTTAGTTTCTTTGTTTTGAAATCTGTTTTGTCTGATACTAGTACTGCAACTCCTACTTTTTTATCACTATTGTTTGCATGAAATATCTTTTTCCATTCCTTCACTTTTAGTCTGTGCATGTCTTTGGGTTTCAGGTGAGTCTCTTGTAAGCAGCATACAGATGGGTCTTGTTTTTTTATCCGTTCAGTGACTCTATGTCTTTTGTTTGGTGCATTCAGTCCATTTACATTTAGGGTGATTATTAATAGGTATGTACTTATTGCCATTTCAGGCTTCAGATTCGTGGTTACCAAAGGGTCCAAGTTACTTTCCTTACTTTCTGATAGTCTTACTTTACTCACTTAGTATGCAGTTACAAACACAATCTAAAGATTCTTTCTAATTCTCCTCCTTTTTTTTCCTCTTTCATTCTTTATATATTAGGTATCAGTTTCTATACTTTTGCTCTATCGCTTGATTGGCTTTGGGGATAGTCAATTTTATTTTGCATTTGCCTCGCAATCAGATGCTCCACCCTCCCTACCATGATTTTACTACCTCTGGTGACAGCTATCCACCCCTAGGAGCCCTGCCATCTACAGCAGTCCCTCCAAAATAGACTGCAGAGATGGTCTGTGGGAGATAAACTCGCTCAGCTTTTGCTTATCTGGAAATTGTTTAATCCCTCCTTCAAATTTAAATGATAATCTTGCCAGATAAAGTAATCTTGGTTCCAGGCCCTTGTACTTAATGGCATTAAGTACATCATGCCTCACTCTTCTGGCCTGTAAGGTTTCTGCTGAGAAGTCTGTTGTTAGTCTGATGGGTTTTCCTTTGTATGTGATATTATTTCTGCCTCTGGCTGCTTTTAACAGTCTGTCCTTATCCTTGATCTTTCCCATTTTAATTACTATGTGTCTTGGTGTTGTATTCCTTGGATCCCTTGTGTAGGGGGATCTGTGGATCTCCATGACCTTAGAGGCTATGTCCTTCCCCAAATTAGAGAAGTTTTCAGCAACTACCTCCTCAGAGACACTTTCTATCCCTTTTTCTCTGTCTTCTCTTTTTGGTATCCCTATAATGCGAATATTGTCCGCTTGGATTGGGCACACAGTTCTCTCAATATTCTTTCATTTTTAGAGATCCTTTTTTCTCTCTGTGCTCAACTTCTTCGTATTCCTCTTCTCTAGTTTCTATTTCATTTATTGTCTCCTCCACCGTATCCAACCTTCTTTTAATACCCTCCATCGTGTTCTTTAACGATTGGATTTCTGAACTGAATTCATTCCTAAGTTCTTGGATGTCTTTCCTTACCTCCATTAGGAAGTTGATTATTTTTATTTTGAACTCCCATTCAGGAAGAGTCATGAGGTCCATATAATTTAAATCTTTCTTTGTTGTTGTATTAACAATTTTACTCTGGACAAGGTTCCTTTGGCGTTTCATGTTTGTATATGGCGGCCTCTGGTGTCCAGAAGCTGTTGTCTCTGTAGCTGCGGAGCCCCTGAAGCAATGTCAGGGATCGCAGAGGTGCAGTACTGGGGGGATGAAAGAGCTGTTCCCCGCCTCCTGGCTCCTGTGCCTGTCTCCACTGCCTGAGCCAGTGGGCCTGGCACACAGGTACAAGTTTTTGTCCCAGAGCAGCCGGGTATGGATCCCTGCTTTTCACAAGCAGCCGGAATCCCAGTCTCCCCAGGAACTCTTCCTGTATTAACTTTCCAACCCGGTAGTCATGCGAGTCTCATGAAAGCACCATGAAATGTAGGTTTGTGCTCCCAGCGCAGATCTCCGGAGTTAGGTATTCAGTAGTCCCATGCCTTGCACTCCCTCCCTGCTCTGTTTGTCTTCCTTCCGCTGGTCAGCTGGGGTGGGGGAGGGGCTTGGGTCCCATGGAGCCACAGCTCTGTTATGTTACCCCGTTGAGTGAGGTCTGCTTTTTTCTCCAGGTGTGTGCAGTCTGATGCCATCCTCTTTCCTGTTGCTCTCTCAGGATTAGTTGTGCCAATTAAATTTTCTAATTGTATCCAGTTTTAGGAGGAAGCCTCTGTCTCTCCTCTCATGCTGCCATCTTTAATCTCAGTCAACTCAAATTTTTATCAACACAATAATACAGATGTTGATAAATTTTCCTTCAAGTGTTAAATATTGTACCTTTTAGGGATTGTAGGCCATCAACTCTTACTTGCAACAACTTAGGATCACCCATGTATCTCAAAGAAACCATTAGCCAGAAATAAGTAAAAGGTATGTCCCATATCCAGTAAAACTTCATGTGCCAGAGTTTGTTGATCCTTGTCCAGAGTAGGTTAATTCATGGTAATTTTGTACCTTAAGAAATTCACAACGATGAGGATGAATGAACTACCTCCACAATCTTCACCATGGCAAAATCTCACCAACCTAATGTTGATTAAAATGAGCAAGGCAAAAAAGCCTAAAGAGTGTATGATTTCACTACTCTATACTTCAAAAACTTACCCATGGACTCATCATACTGGATATCAATTAGAGTTGGGTGTGGGGATGTTTTCCAAGATACTAATAATGTTCTGTTTTTGGCCTGGCTCAGGTGAAGGGAATCTTTTCATTTCTGAAGACTTACTTGTAGTATGCTTTGTTTAAATGAAAATGTTCTATATGTATGTTAGATGCTAAAAGAGTTTCAAAAGCAAAGTACATTTACCATCAGATGGTAAACAAGTACTGTATTTTGTTTTTCAAATATAGATGTTCCTTAAGCACCCTATGTGTTCATAATAGATTTGTAAAATTAATATAATGCAAGTATTTCATAGAATATCTCAGTACATAATCATTTACTAAAAGGGCTGACTTCCTCACGGAACAACATCCTTATAAACAGAGGCATCTGCAGTCTTTCCTCCATCCGTGAGGAAATAGTGTATTTTGTACCTGGTGTCATGCCAGGAACATTATCATAACACTCAGTGTTTCAGGGACAGCCAACTATTTTCTGAAGGATGTGATTTCAGGTAGAGAGCTGCCTGCATAGTATTGTCTTAGACTCACCAAGGGTACTAGGAAACCCCTAGATATAGGTTATTTTGCTCACTCACTTGGATGCTTATATAAAATTTCCCGTATAGCCATTTTCAATTACTTATGACCCCATTCATAATGAAAACAGAAGTTCCCTGGGAGATAAATTAGGTACTCTAACATGTAATAATAATGTAGCTCTATAAGCTCAGGTGTAAATCATGGGGTTGGGGTGTGGAGTAGATGGAAGGGAAGTTAGCCTACGTGGTCTTGAGAAGTGGAACTGTTTAAGAAGCTCCAGTGAGGTCCTGATTGAGGAAATGTAACCCAAGGGGTCTTAACATCCCGTCAGATTAGGAAGCACCTGAGCAAAACCTTAGTTTGACAGGAATGGAAGGGAGGACCCAGGATATTGGCTGGAAGCTCTACCACAACACTGATTCTAACTATATTAATTAATTAATACTGTGGTAGTGGTTGTGGTTGCCTTGTTTATGGCTTTAATGGAAAAGCCTCCAACAACTTATTTTATGATAAGTAAAACAATCTATTACAGTATGATGTAGGATTTTGTTATATACCTTTTTTCAAGCCATAAATGTTCAAGTTTTATGTATATTTTGTTAAGTACTGTCTTTTAAAATCACAAACTAGCATCACATTTTCCAGTATGCTTGGCCTGTACCTATGCAGGATCATGTGGATGGCCTCGTTTACTCTGCTGCTGTGGGGAATCACGTGGTTAGATTTTCTTAAAATTTCTGCACATTCCTAGGATAATTTATGCTTGGTCTTATTTTTAAAACATATCATGTTCTGCTAAACTGGATTTATTAATATTTTACCTGGAGACTTACATCTATGTTTATGAGTTTGGCATATAGTTTTCTATCTTACACTTTCTTTGACTAGTTTTGAGATCAAATTACGTTGTTTCATAAAATAAATTGAAGCAGTCATAGTGTATGAAATTTGACAGACATCATCTTGTTTTATTCTGCTGAAGAAAGGCATTCAGTTTTAAATATGTTTGATGTATCAGATTTCAAAATAGAGATGGTAAGTGTTTTTCTTTTCAGGTGTTAAAAACTGTGGTGCTCTTGTAACCTTCCTTTAACCATTTCTACTGCTCTAGTTTGTGTCTGTTTTGCCACCTTTATGAAACCTTCTCTATCAAAAAAACATGATTACGTTTCTTAACTTGTTCTATTTTAAGAAGCATTGCAGGAATTCCTGAAGAAGCAAATTAGTGAATACAAAATAAATGGAATGAAATTGGCTTTTTGTTATCCGAAAGAGTCAGACTCACACTTCTGCTCATTCACAATGGTTAGAGGTCCATTTAGAAATGCATTCCAGAGTACTGCAGACTATAGTAGGATTTTGTCCATATGCCTTTCAAAGTATGGGGGTGGAGATATGGATAAACTACCAAAAAAAGCTTAAAAACAACAAACAACAAAGAAAAATGCATTTCCTAGAAGAAGCTATAGAAATACTGGTGTTATGAATTATAAATGTATTAGAAAAAAATATAATGAAATGATATACGTAAGTATAATAAATTCCTCTAAAAGGACAAAGATTATCAGAGTGAGCCAAAATAAAAACTCAAGTGTGTTATATTTTTTTGCACAGCTTTTACCAAAATAAAGTGATGTGAAACATTAGGATAAAGGAACTAATTTTATAGAACTGTGCCTTTACTATACCAGTTGCCTGAATTTCACTTCCTCCCAGTACAGCCCTCCCCTTCACCTCTTTTAGTGTCACCCTATCACTGAAGGACTCCTCTGTAGAAGATTTTTGAGGAGCAGAACTCTAACTGTCCTCATGTAGCCCCTCCACTGTGCTGTCTCCTTAG
Source organism: Manis pentadactyla (assembly GCF_030020395.1). Taxonomy (NCBI): domain Eukaryota; kingdom Metazoa; phylum Chordata; class Mammalia; order Pholidota; family Manidae; genus Manis; species Manis pentadactyla. Next base: position 20,481,985 of record NC_080027.1, on the reverse strand, counting down.
CCCTTATCCCTGAGACTTACAGATTCTTCTTTTTTGTTTCCTTTGTTACCCCTCCCCGACCAAAGAATGACACTTTTAGCGCGTAGTCCTTGTTATGCCTCAAACTGCAGGGTCTTTGCACTGGTGCTCCCCTGGCTGAAACTTTCCTACCATGTGCTTGCATAACTAGCTCTTCCTCCCTAAAATCTTTACTCAGATGCCTATTTTTCACTGCCACTACCTTGAGCATAAAATTTCTGATTGCTTTTCATGCCCCTCCTGCACAGCCCCCATGCACTAAGATGTTTTACATTTCCTTTATTTTTTATAGAACTTACAAATTTTAGTATGTTTTATCAGTAATTTTTGTTTTTTTCTGTTTCTACTTGCTGAAAATTTATAATCTAAAATACTATAATACAGCTAGACTTCATATCAATATTTGAGACGTTCTTTAAAATTAGTAATTAAAAGATAAAAATAAATCTTTTAGCTTGAACATTAAAAACATAATCATAAAATAGTCCTAGTCAGCAGGAAATAAAAAATTTAACTTGAAATTTTTTAATGTGCCACTATTTTCACACGAAGTACTAAAATGAATCAATTTGGGGAAGATATACATTGTCTCCTTTTCAAGAAGTTATAGTAAAACTGTTTTAGTTTGTCAGTTTCCTCCTCTTCTTGGACATTTTCCAGTAAAGATCATGAATAAAGGGTATATAGGCTCTGAAGCAACACCCAGCATATGGTGCTGTTTCTCCCAGAGCCAGGATTCATGAGTGCAAGTACCAATGGGTAGAAATAGTAGTGGAAACTCTCACTGTTACTCCTAGGGACCCACTCAAAATTTTGTTCCCTATTCCCACAATCTTAAAGGGGCAAAGATTAAAAGAGGCAATCAAATATATTTTAAAAAGAAATTAGTTCATAAGAAAGGTTATGAATAAAATTTAATAAAATACCATTTACATTGTGACATTAGCCTTTGATAATAGCCATATTTCATTATAGACATTGACAGGAGACTCATCACTAGCTTCCCCCAGAACTGTTCATCAGGTGATAAATAGATCTTTGGAGGCATCACAAGGAAAATGTGGTGCAGGCCCCTGCTTTGCTCTGGCAGCACCTCATCCACTCACAGACCCATGCGTGTGCAATGGGACTGACTCTTTTAGTGCGTTTGTTTTATATTATTTTATTTTATTAAATATAAAAAGAGAGCAGAAAGGCCATGTAGTCATGAAATGAGGATTGGATACAAACTATGCAGAATAATGATGATTATGTAAATCTACAGACACACATATAAGCATTCTATGCACAAAAGAAAACAATTGGGAGAAATTCATCAAAATGTTTTAATTTTCAATTGTTTTTCTTATGTTTTCCGAATTTTTTTATATTCTAGTTTTCTTCTAATGAACATATTTACTCCTATAATAGCATCACCCATTTAGATATAAAAACATGTCATTATAAAAAGTGTATCATTCCATTCCCAAACCTTTCTGTCATAGAGTAAGGAGATATTTCTCCAGAAATAGCTTCTTCACTTTCCCAGTCAAAATATTAGGGCCTCACAAAGGAGGACCAAGCCACCAGGCCCTCCCTCCACTGTGTGGCCTCTAAGGGAAAGACAACCAGTACCTGGAAACCTCACAGAGCTGCAATTAGTCCTTGAACCTGTGTCCTTGGAAACATGCCACGTAAAACAGACCAAAAAATCCTTCTTGGGAATTAGTCCCCACAGCAGACTGAATGTTGCATGTATCCCCAAAACATGAGGGACCCTGGAATTACCAGCATGAGAGGCAAGGGCACTCTGCTCTCCTTATGATCACAGGAGCTCCCTGAGGTTCTTTTGGATGAAATTTTCCATTTGACCAGGACCTGAATAAAAGTTCTAAGTTGATTTATTATGTCCTTTGCCTCAGAATAAAGGGTAAAAAGTGAATGATGCATTATTCAACACTAATAAAAGGGAAAATGAATGCACTAACATTTAAGCAGCATTTTCTCAAGGAAAACAAATGTTAAACTACAGAAATTTTTGACTCAAACGGTTTTCAAGTTTAATTCGTGAGTAACATGTGAGGTTGACAAATTTCTGGAATGACATTATTGGAATAAGGATTTTTTTTCCAACTAACTCTGGCTCACAGTAAGTATTATTCTCAAGACTAGAGGCCTTCAGTTAAGATGAAATAAAACGGGGACATTATAAAAATACTATGCATATCCGTATCATTTAGAACTTATCTGTAGTAACTCCAAGATTTGTAAATGAGAAAGAGAGAGTTGATGGAAATAGGGTCTACAAGTAATGTGTATATATTAGAAATATAGTATTTGTAATAAATTTGGTTAAGTTAGGAAAACATCTTATTCTTTGAAATTAATATTAATATGTGGTCCATAATTTTAACACACTCTAGTAAAGTCACCTAGCTTGAAATTTCTTTGTCATGTATAGTGGAAACAAAGTGATGTTGAATAATGCCATAAAATTCTTTTTCTATCATTGTTCATTATATTTATGGCATATTTTCTCACATTTGCTGAAATTAAATGTAAACAAGAATACAGTATTATGAACATGCTTTCTGGAGTCGGTCTATCTTGGTAGAACCATGGCCAAAATTTAATAGCTCTGACTCTGGATTAGTTGCTTAAACGGGAACCTTTTTCTCATCTAAACAATGAGACTAATGGTGGTTACATATGGCATAATGTTCTCATGTGGACTAAATACATTACTAAATAGAAACATTTACAGCAGTGTTGGTCTAATTCTAATTATGCCATAGTTAGTTATTATTTAGTCATATCTAAATAACAGTTTATACCCATTCCTATATCCGGCTGTGAAACTAACATTTTTTTCAGTTTTATTCTCTACACCTCTCATTATCTTCGTTTCTTAAAACAGGACACTAAAGTAAATGTGTGATGTTGTTCATACAGACACAAGCCTTTCTGAAGTCCCTGCTACGAACTATCAACACTGACTTCTCAGCAGTTCAGAGCAGTTACCATTATGGGCAGAAGGAATACCACGCAGGTGCCTTACTTCATCCTTCTGGGGCTGACGGATTCCCTGGAGGTCCAGCTGGTCCTCTTCCTGCTGTTCCTGCTGATGTACCTGATCACAGTGCTGGGGAACGCAGGCATGGTGCTGGTGATCCGCCTGGACGTCCAGCTTCACACCCCCATGTACTTTTTCCTCAGTCACCTGTCCTTTCTCGACCTCATTTACTCAACCGTCATTACACCTAAAACCTTAGAGAACTTACTGGCTTCCACCCAGTGTATTTCCTACATGAGCTGCTTCACCCAGATGTACTTTTTTGTCTTCTTGCTTGCCACTGAATGTTTTCTTCTCTCCTCAATGGCCTATGATCGCTACATAGCCATCTGCAACCCCCTCCACTATCCCGTCGTTATGTCCACAAGGCTCTGCTGCTCCCTCATCTTGGGGTCCTACCTCATTGGGTTTATGGATTCCAATGTCAATGTGCTTTTCATGAGCAGCTTGCATTTCTGTGACTCCAATGTAATCCATCACTTTTTCTGTGACGTATCGCCAGTTTTAGTCCTGTCTTGCACTGACACGTATGACGTCCAAATGATGATATTCAATGGTGCTGGTTCCACTCTCCTGGTGTCTCTGATCACAATATCTGCATCCTATGTGTCCATTCTGTCTACCATCCTGAAAATTACTTCCACTTCAGGGAAGCGGAAAGCCTTCTCTACTTGTGCCTCCCATCTCCTGGGAGTCACCATATTTTATGGCACTACAATGTTCACTTACTTAAAACCAAGTAAGTCCTACTCTTTGGGAAAGGATCAAGTAGCTTCTCTGTTTTACACAATCATGATCCCCATGCTGAACCCACTCATTTATAGTCTTAGGAACAAAGAAGTGAAAAATGCCCTCATTAGAATCATGCAGAAGAGAGAGGACTCTAGGCAATTAAAGTAACAATGACGTTAAACTTCTAAGATATTATTTTCTTCCCTTTGGTGTATTTACTTGTTCTCTTTCCAGAATTGATTGAATCCTTTAATTTGTTTTTTTTTTTGTAGAATTATCTTCTGCTTTATCAAATATGATCTTGGACATTTCTAGGAATACATCTTTACAAACTTACATTGCAATTGGAATCCATTAATTGTGTGCTAAAAATATTGTCTAAGTATATGTGTTTTTAAAGGCAACTGATGCTCAAAGTAAGTAAATACAATCGGCATCTTTTAAACAATATCATACAACATCTCACACATACTCTAACTTCAAAGATTTTATTAAGGAAAAGCGCTTCATTTTTGGAACAATAATAACAGGTTCAGAAATTGTTTCATTTATTGTATAGAGAAGAAATAGCACAGTTATGAAAAGCACTTCTGTGGATCCAAACATTCCAGGATTTAGATTCCTGATCTGCTACCCTGTTAGCTGTATAACCTCTAATAACTCCTGAAATTTAAGCCTACATTTTATCCACTGGACAAAATAAATAGTAATTCCAGGTCCACAGTGTTATTTTAAAGATAACATCAGATTGTGAAAGTTAAGTATTTAAGGTGATACTGATAAATACTGACCACAATCATTAGCAGACACATTTCTGCAAAATTTTAATGCACAGGAATTTTTCTTAAGGAATATTCACTTGCTTTTTGTAAATTCCTTTTGACATTGGGACATGACCAAGATTAATTTGAAGACAAATGCACAATAGCTAAGGAAAATGTAGCCCTTTATAATTTTGGATTTAGAATGGTATGTGTTTGCTCTGGAGAGATTTGTTAAATACTGAAACAATCAAGAATTAGACATGCCTTCACAGTTACTAGTGGTTTAGTGTATGTTCTTCTAGATCTACAATGATGAACGTATGTGCATGTCTTACAAATACGAGGAATATTTCTTTCATTTTCTATGTACTTTTTACAGCTTTTTTACATAACATTTACAACCTTAACCTTTGATAATTTTGTTGTTGAAACCTGAGATGAATGTGTTCTTGGTACAGTGGAAATATCAGGATCCATCTTGCCATGCTTTGGACCTTAAATGCTGCAAACTCATCAACTTAGACGTCTCTTAAGCAGAAACACCTCTTTGGTAGTTACAGGCTGAAGATTTTACAACCTTATTTTTCTGCTGTGTCAACAGGCTTCAGTAAACTGTTTTTATTGAATTTCTGTGTATGTTTAAAAAATCAATGCATTTGTCCTGATTTCTAAGGGTTTGTTATGGCCATTACAAAATAAATACTTGAAAAATGTGCTTGATTCATTTGTTTTAAAAATTTTAACAGAGAGAACTTGTAAAACTAAAACTTAACAGTGAATTCAGATTTTGTGCATCCTGTAAACTTTAGTCAGATATAGTGCTAAAATTCTCTTAAAATTTTCCTCTACACAATCTGGAATTGTAGTTTTAATTTTCTTTGCTTTTTAAATTTGTTGAAAACATGTTTTCCATTTTCTAAGTCTGTGGATTTTGTTTGTTTGTTTCATCTTTTGTCACCAGATAGATTTCTTCAATCCCTGATGGAATAAAATTTCACTTTTAAAATTTTATATGGTTTTCATTGTGAAACTATATTTGACTATTCTTTAAATACTTTTTGAATGTTTAAAATAAAGTAAACTGTCAGAACTGTCAACACTCGTATCTTTGTAAAATGAATTATATTTTTCCAGTTCCTATGTTTTAAAATTTCCTTGATCATATGTCAATGCCATTTAAAAATATTATGACTTATTTTCCCTTTGGTTTCTACATTGTGTAGACTCTACATACATAGCTACTACCATTTGTATTGTCTGAAATTTTAAGGTTTGTATCTGATCAATATTTATTGTCTAATAATAAGGCTTTTTGGCTCATATCTTCCAATATACATATTGTGTCATTTTAATTTTAGGTCAATCAAATTTTAGGTCTAGTAAGTTAATGCAAATAAAATTGAATAAGTTATAATTACATTAAAATTAATAAATATACTTCATAGTATAATTTAGAAAGCACTTAGATAATGTTATTACATATGTTATATAATCTAGGGACAATATGAAAGATGTCAATGAATTGCTTTTGGCCTGCATTTTCCCCATTATACTAGTGAGTGTAATATTTCATGTAAGATGTAGTGTGATGTAATTTAGGATATATACTTCTTGATTATGGTAAAAAGCAAAAATGCTCTTTCATACAGAGATGAAATCAAATTAAGACGAGAATAGAGAATGGCAAAAATATGAACAGCCATGTTTATTTGCAAACAATTGATACATACGGTAATGTCATATTTTGTAGGGTGCTTACCAAGTGCCAGGCAATATACAAAGGGCTTTAGGTATATCATAAACATAGTTTTTTAATTTTTTTATTTTGTTATCATTAATCTACAAATACATGAAGGACATTATGTTTACTAGGCTCCCCCCTTCACCAAGTTATCCCCCACATACCCCTTCACAGTCACTGTCCATCAGTGAAGTAAGACGCTGCAAAATCACTACATGTCTTCTCTGGGTTACAAAGCCCTCCCCATGCCCCACCCCCACACTATACATGCAAACCGTAATGCCCCTTTATTCTTTTGTGCCCTTATCCCTCCTTTCCCACCCATCCTCCCCAGTCCCTTTCCATTTGGTAACTGTTACTCCATTCTTGGGTTCTGTGATTCTGCTGCTGTTTTGTTCCTTCAGTTTTCCTTTGTTATACTCCACAGATGAGTGAAATCATTTGGTATTTGTCTTTCTCCACTTGGCTTATTTCACTGAGCATATTACCCTCTAGCTCCATCCATGTTGTTGCAAATGGTAGGATTTGTTTTCTTCTTATGGCTGAATAATATTCCATTGTGTATATGTACCACATCTTCTTTATCCATTCATCTACTGATGGACACTCAGGTTGCTTCCATTTCTTGGCTATTGTAAATAGTGCTGTGGTAAACATAGGGGTGCATCTGTCTTTTTCAAACTGGAGTTCTGCATCCTTAGGGTAAATTCATAGAAGTGGAAATCCTGGGTCAAATGGTAAGTCTATTTTGAGTGTTTTGAGGAAACTTCATACTGTTTTCCACAATGGTTGAACTAATTTACATTCCCAAAAGCAGTGAGAATTCTCCACAATGTCCTCAACATTTGTTGTTGTTTATCTTTTGGATGGTAGACATCCTTACTGCTGTGAGGTGATAAATCATTGTAGTTTTAATTTGCATTTCTCTGATGACAAGCGATGTGGGGCATCTTTTCATGTGTCTGTTGGACATCTGAATTTCTTCTTTAGAGAATTCTCTATTCAGCTCCTCTGCCCATTTTTTAATTGGATTATTTGCTTTTTGTTTGTTGAGTGGCATGAGCTCTTTATATATTTTGGATGTCAACCCTTTATCGGATCTGTCATTTATGAATATATTTTCCCATACTGTAGGATGCCTTTTTGTTCTGTTGATGGTGTCCTTTGCTGTACAGAAGCTTTTCAGCTTGATATAGTCCCACTTGTTCATTTTTCCTTTGGTTTCCGTTGCCCGGGGAGGTATGTTCAAGAAGTGGTCACTCATGTTTATATCTAAGAGATTTTTGCCTATGTTTTTTTCTAGAAGTTTTATGGTTTCATGACTTACGTTCAACTCTTTGATCCATTTCGAAATTACTTTTGTGTATGGGGTTAAAAAGTGATCCAGTTTCATTCTCTTACATGGAGCTGTCCAGTTTTGCCAGCACCATCTGTTGAAGAGACAGTCATTTCCCCATTGTATGTCCATGGCTCCTTTATCATATAATAATTTACCATAAATGTTTGGGATAATATCTGGAGTCTCTATTCTGTTCACTGGTCTTTGACTCTGTTCTTGTGCCAGTACCAACTGTCTTGATTACTGTGGCTTTGTAGTAGAGCTTGAAGTTGGAGAGCGAGATCACTCCAACTTTATTCTTCCTTCTCAGGATTGCTTTGGCTATTCGGGGTCTTTTGCGGTTCCATATGAATTTTTGAACTATTTGTTCCAGTTCATTGAAGAATGTTGTTTGTCAGACAGTGGAGCCAAGATGGCGGCGTGAGTAGAGCAGTGGAAATCTCCTCCCAAAACCACATATATTTATGAAAATATTACAAAGACAACTTTTCCTAGAATAGGGACCAGAGGTCACAGGACAACATCCCGACCACATCCACACCTGCCAGAATGCAGCACCTCATGAAGCGGGTAAGATACAAGCCACAGCCCGGCGGGACCCATGCATCCCACACCACAGCTCCCAGTGGGAGGAGAGGAGTCAGAGCGGGGAGGGAGAGGGAGCCCAGGACTTCTAAACAACCAGCCCCAGCCATCCACAGCAGAGCGCAGACACAGTGCATGCGTGGGGTGCTGGATACTAGGGAAACAGGGCACGAAGACCAGTGAACAGGTCTCTGAGGCCAGCACCTGAGAACAAAGAAAACCAAGACGCTTTTACTATCCTATTTATTTAATTTTTTTTTTTTGGCGTGTGCCTTTTGGAAGTCTTAAAGGGACAGGGACCCCAAAACCAGACGGAAGCATCCTGGGACACTTAGTCCAGAGGCAGGGAATGTGGGGATCTCTGGGCACTCTAAACCCCTGGGCAGCAGGGAGCATGGAGGCCCCTCACAGAGATAAATAGCCTCCTGGCAGCTCCCCCTCCAACGCTGCTTCACCATTTTGTAGCAAGAGCCCGAGCCAGGCCACACCCACAGCAAACAGTGGAGATAAACTCCATAGAAGCCAGGCAGGAAGCAGAAGGCCTGTCTCCACGCAGCTGCCCAGCACAAGCCACTAGAGGTCGCTGTTCTCCCAGGAGAGGAGGGCCACAAACCAACAAGAAGGGAAGTTCTCCCAGCCGTCACTCATCCCAGCTCTGCAAACTATTCCTATCACTATGAAAAGACAAAATTACAGGAAAACCAAGATCACAGAGACAACACCAGAGAAGGAGACAGACCTAACCAGTCTTCCTGAAAAAGAAATCAAAATAGAAATCATAAACATGCTGACGGAGATGCAGAGAAATATGCAAGAGCTATGGGATGAAGTCCGGAGGGAGATCACAGATGCCAGGAAGGAGATTACAGAAGAGAAACAAACTCTGGATGGATATATAAGCAGAATGCATAAGATGCAAGAGGCCACTGATGGAATAGAAACCAGAGAATAGGAACGCATAGAAGCTGACAGAGAGGGACATAAAAGGATCTCCAGGAATGAAAAAATTTTAGGAGAACTGTGTGACAAATCCAAAAGGGACAATATCCGCATTATAGGGGTACCAGAAGAAGAAGAGAGAGAAAAAGGGATAGAAAGTGTCTTTGAAGAAATAATTGCTGAAAACTTACTCGAACAGGGGGAGGAAATAATCGGACAGACCACGGAAATACACAGAACACCCAACAGAAAGGACCCAAAGAGGAAAACACCAAGACTCTTAATAATTAAAATGGCAAAGATCAAGGACAAGGAAAGAGTTTTATAGGCAGCTGGAGAGAAAAAGGTCACCTATAAAGGAAAACCCATCAGGCTATCATCAGACTTCTCAACAGAAACCTTAGAGGCCAGAACAGAATGGCATGATATATTTAGTACAATGAAACAGAAGGGCCTTGAACCAAGGATACTGTATTCAGCACGATTATCATTTAAATATGATGGAGGGATTAAACAATTCCCAGACAAGCAAAAGTTGAGGGAATTTGCCTCCCAAAAACCACCTCTACAGGGCAACTTACAGGGACTGCTCTAGATGGGAGCACTCCTAAAAAAAGCACAGAACAAAACCCCCAATATATGAAGAATGGAGGATGTGGAATAAGAAGGGAGAGAAGAAAAGAATCTCCAGACAGTGTATATAACAGATCAATAAGCGAGCTAAGCTAGGCAGTAACATACTAAAGAGGATAACCTTGAACCTTTGGTAAACACAAATTTAAGGCCTGCAATGGCAATAAGTACATATCTTTCAATAGTCAACCTAAATGTAAATGGAATTAATGCACCAATCAAAAGACACAGAGTAATAGAATGGATAAAAATCAAGACCCATCTATATGCTGCTTACAAGAAATTTACGTCAAACCCAAAGACATGCACAGACTTAAAGTCAAGTGATGGAAAAAAATATTTCAGGCAAACAACAGAGAGAAGAAAGCAGGGGTTGCAGTACTAATATCACACAAAATGGACATCAAAAAAAAGAAAGTAACAAGTGATAAAGAAGGACACTACATAATGATAAAGGGCTCAGTCCAACAAGAGGATATAACCACTCTAAATATATATGCACCCAACACAGGAGCACCAGCATATGTGAAACAAATACTAACAGAACTAAAGGGGGAAATAGAGTGCAATGCATTCATTTGGAGAATTTAACACGCCATTCACCGCAAAGGATAGATCCACCGGGCAGAAAACAAGTAAGGACACGGAGGCACTGAACAACACAGTAGAACAGATGGACCTAATAGACATCTATAGAACTCTACATCCAAAAGCAACAGGATATACATTCTTCTCAAGTGCATATGGAACATTCTCCAGAATAGACCACATACTAGCCCACAAAAAGAGCCTCAGTAAATTCCAAAATATTGAAATTCTCCCAACTGACATTTCAGATCACAGAGGTATAAAACTAGAAATAAATTCTACAAAGAAAGCAAAAAGGCTTACAAACACACGGACGCTTTAACAACATGCTTCTAAATAATCAATGGATCAACGAAAAATTAAAATAGAGATCAAGGAATATATAGAAACTAATGACAAAAAAAAAAAACAGAGCCCCAACTTCTGTGGGACACAGCGAAAGCAGTCTTAAGAAGAAAGTATATAGTGATCCAGGCACATTTGAAGAAGGAAGATCAAACCCAAATGAATAGTCTAACATCACAGTTTTAGAAACTGGAAAAAGAAGAATCAATGAGGCCTAAAGTCGGCAAAAGGAGGGAAATAATAAAGATCAGAAAATAAATAAATGAAATTGAGAAGAATAAAACAATAGCAAAAATCAATGAAACCAAGAGCTGGTACTTTGAGAAAATAAACAAAATAGATAAGACTCTAGACAAATTTATTAAGAGAAAAAGAGAATGAACAGAAATCAACAGAATCAGAAATGAGAACAGAAAAATCACGACGAACTCCAAAGAAATACAAAGAAATACTAAGACTACTATGAAAACTTATATGCCAACAAGCTGGAAAACCTAGAAGAAATGGACAACTTCCTAGAAAAATACAACCTTCCAAGACTGACCAAGGAAGAAACACAAAAGTTAAACATACCAATTATGAGCAAAGAAAATGAAACTTTAATCAAAAAACTACTAAAGAACAAAACACCCGGGCCGGACAGATTTACCTCAGAATTTTATCAGACACACAGAGAAGACATAATATCCATTCTCCTTAAAGATTTCCAAAAAATAGAAGAGGAGGGAATACTCCCAAATGCAATCTATGAAGCCAACATCACCCTAATACCAAAACCAGGCAAAGACTCCACCAAAAAAGAAAATTACAGACCAATATCCCTGATGAACGTAGATGCAAAAACACTCAATAAAATATTAGCAAACCGAATTCAAAAATATATCAAAAGGATCATACGCCATGAACGAGTGGGATTCATCCAAGGTATGCAAGGATGGTACAATATTCGAAAATCCATCAACATCATTCACCACATCAACAAAAACAAAAACAAAAACCACATGATCATCTCCATAGATGCTGAAAAAGGATTTGACAAAATTCCACATCCATTCATGATAAAAACTCTCAGCAAAATGGGTATAGAGGGCAAGTACCTCATCATAATAAAGGCCATATATGATAAACCCACAGCCAATATTATCCTGAACAGCGAGAAGCTGAAAGCTTTTCCTCTGAGATCGGGAACAAGACAGGGATGACCAGTCTCCCCACTGTTACTTAACATAAAACTGGAGGACCTAGTAACGGCAATCAGACAAAACAAAGAAATACAAGGAACCCAGATTGGTAAAGAAGCAGTCAAACTGTCACTATTTGCAGATGACATGATATTGTACATAAAAAACCCTAAAGACTCCACTCCAAAATTACTAGAACTGATATCGGAATACAGCAAAGTTGCAGGATACAAAATTAACACACAGAAATCTGTGGCTTTTCTATATACTAACAGTGAACCAATAGAAAGAGAAATCAGGAAAACAATTCTATTCACAACTGCAACAAAGAGAATAAAATACCTAGGAATAAACCTAACCAAAGAAGTGAAAGAGCTATACCCTGAAAACTACATGTCACTCTTAAGAGAAATTAACAGGGACACTTACAGATGGAAACTCATCCCATGCTGGAGGCTAGGAAGAATTAATACCGTCAAAATGGCCATCCTGACCAAAGCAATATACAGAATTGATGCAATCCCTATCAAATTATCAACAACATTCTTCAACAAACTGGAACATTAATTCAAAAATTCATATGGAAACACCAAAAACCTTGAATAGCCAAAGCAATCCTGACAAAGAAGAATAAAGTAGGGGGCATCTTAATCCCCAACTTCAAGCTCAACTACAAAGCCATAGTAATCAAGACAATTTGGTACTGGCACAAGAACAGAGAGACAGACCAATGGAACAGATTAGAGACTCCAGACATTAACCCAAACATATATGGTAAATTAACATATGATAAAGGAGCCATGGACATACAATGGGGAAATGACAGTCTCTTCAACAGATGGTGCTGGAAATACTGGACAGCTACATGTAGGAGAATGAAACTGGACCATTGTCTAACCCCATACACAAAGGTAAATTCAAAATGGATCAAAGACCTGAATGTAAGCTATGAAACCATAAAAATCTTAGGAAAAAACATATGCAAAAACCTCTTTGACATAAACAAAAGTGATCTCTTCTTGAACATATCTCCCTGGGCAAGGAACACAACAGCGAAAATGAACAAGTGGGACTACATTAAGCTGAAAAGCTTCTGTACAGCAAAAGACATCATCAATAAAACAAAAAGGTACCCTACAGTATTTGAGAATATATTTGTAAATGACACATCCGATAAAGGCTTGACATCCAGAATATATAAAGAGCTCACCCATTTCAACAAAAAAAGAACAAATAATCCAATTAAAAAATGGGCAGAGGAACTGAACATTTTTGCAAAAAACAAATACAGATGGCCAACAGACACATGAAAAGATGCTGCACATCACTAATTATCAGAAAAATGCAAATTAAAACCATAATGAGGTATCACCTCACACCAGTAAGGATGGCTACCATCCAAAAGACAAACAGCAACAAATGTTGGCAAGGTTATGGAGAAACAGGAACCCTCCTACACTGCTTTTGGGAATATAAATTAGTTCAACCATTGTGGAAAGCAGTATTGAGGTTCCTCACAATGCTCAAAATAGTCTTACCATTTGACCCAGGAATTTCACTCCTAGGAGTTTACCGTAAGAATGCAGCACTGAAGTTTCAAAAAGACAGATGCACCCCTATGTTTATCGCAGCACTATTTACAATAGCCAAGAATTGGAAGCAACCTAAGTGTACATCAGTAGATGAATGGATAAAGAAGATGTGGTACATATACACAATGGAATCTTATTCAGCCATAAGAAGAAAACAAATCCTACCATTTGCAACAACATGGATGGAGCTAGAGGGTATTATGCTCAGTGAAATAAGCCAAGCGGGAAAGAGAAATACCAAATGATTTCACTCATCTGTGGAGTATAAGAACAAAAGAAAAAGTTAAGGAACAAAACAGCAGCAGAATCACAGAACCCAAGAATGGACTAACAGGCACCCAAGGGCAAAGAGCTGGTGAGGATGGGTGGGAAGGGAGAGATAAGGGGTGGGAAGAAGAAAGGGGTATTATGATTAGCATGCATAATGGGGGGAGAGAAAGGGGAGGGCTGTACAACACAGAGAAGACAAGTAGTGATTCTAGAACATTTTTCTATGCTGATGGACTGTGACTGTAAAGGGGATTGTGGGGTGGGACCTGGTATAGGGGAGAAGCTAAGAAACATAATATTCTTCATGTAATTGTAGATTAATTATAATAAATAAATAAATAAATAAATAAATAAAAAGTAGAAAAAATTAAAAAAAGAATGGAAAGGGGAATGAAATGAGGATTGGATACTGAATACACAGTTTAACAGTAATTATGCAAATCTGTAAGTCCAGGAAAAGCATTGTATCAACACAAGATAATGATAGGGAGAAATTCATCAAAATACTGCAAGTTTTGATTTGTTTCCGTTTTGTTATATTATTTTATTCTAATGAACATATTTGCTCCTATGACAGTATCACTCTTTTCATATAAAATGTTCCCTTATGAAAAATGTATCATTTCATTCCCAATGGTTTCAATTGCAAAGTAAGGAGATATTTTCCCAGAAATAGCTTCTCCACCTCTCCAGTCAAAATATTAGGGCCTCACAAAGGAGGACCAAGCCAACAGGCCCTCCCTCCACTGTGTGGCCTCTAAGGGAAAGGCAACAAGTTCCTGGAAACCTCACAGAGCTGCAATTAGTCCTTGAACCTGTGTCCCTGGAAACATGCCACGCATAAAAGACCAAGCAATCTTCCTTGGAAACTGGTACCCAGGGATGACCAAATGTTGTGTTTATCATCACTACATGAGGGGCCTGGGAATTAAAAGCATGAGAGGCAAGGCTGCTTTGCTCTGCTTATGTTCACAGTCGCTCCCCAGGTTCTTTAGATCAATGTTCCATTTGACAAGGACCTGAAGAAAAGTTCCAAACTACCTTTCACCGCAGAATAAAAGAAAATGAATGGAATCAAATCCAAACACAACTTTTCTCAAAAACAAACAAACTGATATTACAGTAAAGACATTTTCCAATCAAACGGTTTTCAAATTTAATTTGTGAACAATATGCAAGGTTGACAAATTTATAGACTGATAATATTGGAATAAGGATTTTTGCCTACCAACTCTGGCTCATCGTAGGTATTAGACTCAAGACTAGAGGGCTTTAGTTAAGATCAAAGTAAATGGAGATGCTATGAGAAGAGTATGCATATCTATTCTTTGAGACCTTACCCAGAGTAATGCCGGATTTGTGGAACTAGAAATAGAGAGTTGATGGAATCAGGGACCATAAGGTATGTATTTTAGAAATATCGTATTTGGAGAATGATTTTAAATGGTCAAGTTAGGAAAACATCATATCTTTGGAATTAATATTAACGTGGTCCATAGTTTTAATACATCCTATTAAGTCACCTAGCTTGAAAATTCTTTGTCATATATATTAAGTGTCATGTACACTGGAAACAAAATGTTGGTAAATAATGCCGTAAATTGTTTTTCTATCATTGTTTATTCTATCTGTAGCAGGTTTTCTCACATTTGCTGAAATTACATATCAAGAGGAATACAGTATTATGATAATGCTCTCTGGAGTCAATCTATCTTGGTAGAATCATGTCCAAAATTTAACAGTTGTGACTCTGGATTAGTTACTTAAACTGGGTGCTTTTTCTCATCCAAACTGTGGCTAATGGTGGGCACTTATGGAGTGATGTTCTCAGGTGGACTAAATGCATCACTAAAATGAAGCTTTAATGACCAGGGTCAGACTCATTCAAATTATGCCATATGTTACCTGTTATTATGTCATATCTAAATGTCACTTTATAGCCATTTCTATATTTGACCATATAACTAAGGTTCTTTTCAGTCATGTTTTCTAAACCTGTCATTATTATCATGTTCTAGAAACACTACACTAAAGTAAATATGATCTTTGTTCATACAGGCACAAGCTTTTCTAAGGTCACTGCTCCTAAGTATCAATGCTGACTTCTCAGCAGTTCAAAGCAGTTATCACTATGGGCAGAAGGAATACCACGCAGGTGACAGACTTCATCCTTCTGGGGCTGACAGATTCCCCAGAGGTTCAGCTGGTCCTATTTCTGCTGTTCCTGCTGATATAACTGATCACAGTGCTGGGGAACGCAGGCATGGTGCTGGTGATCCAGCTGGACGTCCAGCTTCACACCCCCATGTACTTTTTCCTCAGTCACCTGTCCTTTCTCGACCTCATTTACTCAACCGTCATCACACCTAAAACTTTGAAGAACTTACTGACTTCTACCAAGTATATTTCCTACATGAGCTGCCTCACCCAGATGTACTTTTTTGTCTTCTTGGGTGCCACCGAATGTATTCTTCTCTCCTCAATGGCCTATGATCGCTACGTAGCCATCTGCAACCCCTTTCACTACCGGGTCATCATGTCCACAAGGCTCTGCTGCTCCCTCATCTTGGGGTGCTACTTTGTTGGAATTCTGGATTCCACAGTCAATGTGCTTTGCATGAGCAGCTTGCATTTCTGCAACTCCAATGTAATCCTTCACTTTTTCTGTGACACATCGCCAGTTTTAGCCCTGTCTTGCACCGACACATATGGGGTTGAAATGATGATATTTATTTTTGCTGGTTCCACTCTCATGTTGTCTCTTATAACAATATCTGTGTCCTATGTGTCCATTCCGTCTACCATCCTGAAAATTACTTCCACTTCAGGGAAGCAGAAAGCCTTCTCTACTTGTGCCTCCCATCTCCTGGGAGTCACCATCTTTTATGGGACTACAATGTTCACTTACTTAAAACCAAGTAAGTCCTACTCTTTGGGAAAGGATCAAGTAGCTTCTGTGTTTTACACAATTGTGATCCCGATGCTGAATCCACTCATTTATAGTCTTAGGAACAAAGAGGTGAAAAATGCTCTCATTAGAATCACGCACAAGAGAGAGGACTCCAGGCAAGTAAAATAACAGTGATGTTAAACTTTTAAGATTTTTTCCTTCTCTTTTGTGTATTACCTTGTTCCCTCTCCAAAAACAATTAAATCTTTTAATTTGTTTGTATTTCTGTTGAATCCTCCTTTACTTGACTAAATATCAAAATATCATTAGAAATTCACATTGTGATTGGAATCATGAACTAGTATTAAATCTGTGATTTTTTACACATATTTTTAGATAATTATTTTTTATTGAAGGGTAGTTGACACACAGTATTACATTAGTTTCAGGTGTACAATGCAGTGATTCAACAATTATGTACATGGTAAATCTAGGTACCAGCTATCACCATAACAAGTTTTTACAATATTTTTTACTATATTCCTTATGCTATACATTACATCCCGATTACTTATTTATTTTACAATTGTAAGTGTGTATATATATATATTTTTGTGTGTGTGTGAGGGCATTTCCCATATTTATTGATCAAATGGTTGTTAACAATAAAATTCTGTATAGGGGGGTCAATGTCCAATGCACAATCATTAACCCACCCCAAGCCTAATTTTCATCAGTCTGCAATCTTCTGAAGCATAACGAATAAGTTCTTACATGGAGAACAAATTCTTACATAGTGAATAAGTTACATGGTGAACATTACAAGGGCAGTCATCACAGAAGCTTTCGGTTTTGCTTATACATTATGAACTATAAACAGTCGGTTCAAATATGTATACTCATTTGATTTTTATACTTCATTTATATGTGGATACCACATTTCTCTCTTTATTATTATTATTTTTAATAAAATGCTGAAGTGGTAGGTAGATACAAGATAAAGGTAGAAAACATAGTTTAGTGTTATAAGAGAGCAAATGTAGATGGTCAGGTGTGTGCCTGTAGATTATGTGTTAATCCAAGCTAGACCAGGGCCATAAAACATCCACATACGCAGAAGATTTCTCTCAGAACGGGCGGTGGGGGGGGGAGGTACTAGGCCTCACCTCTGTTGATCCCCCTTTTTTTCATCTGATGGCCCCCCTGTGACTGTGCCTGTCTTAGGTTGTTCCTCCCTTGAGGAATCTTACCCGTCTCTGGCTAATCAGTCATTTTCTGGGGCCATACAGGGAAATGTTAAGTTGGTAAGTGAGAGAGAAGCCTTATTGTTTGAAAAGGTTAGCTTTTTACTTCTTTGCATATTTATGCCTGTGACTTCTATGCCCAGCATATGTTCCTGATGTGTCTTTACCACTTGGAAAAATTATGATAGTCAGTAAATTCGATATGAATCACGAATTCTATTTAAGGGTTGTAGTTAGGAAAGAAGAAGAAAAGCTATAGAAGTAGCAGGTGGAAGAAAACATGGGAAAATTGATTATTTCTTTGACATATCTTCTTGTAGAGTAACTTCAGCATGTATAGGTTTTAAACTAGTAATTAAATTGTGCACACACATTAACATAACAGGAGTACAGTTACATAACCAAAGCATATCTGTAATTACCAGCCATCTCCAGTGAAACCAAGAAAACCAGTTAGGCACCTTAGGCATTTGTGAAAACTTATCTATGACATGGTGGATATTGTCCAACTGAGCTTGAACAGTCTGAGAGAAATCAGACAAATTAAAACAAGCCATTCCTGGGGACTGTTCACATACCATATGTTCTTTTAACAGTAGATAGTCTGTAGTTGTAAGATTTTGGAGTACTACAGTTTGCACTTCTCCTAATTCTTGGTTGAGTCCCAACAGTATAGATCCAGTCAAATTTGCTGTTTTACTATATGCACAGGCCAGCTTAGATATCTCCTTCTTCATTCCCATGGCAGTCCAGGAAACGGTGGGATGAGTGCATCTACACCTGTAGCAGTGTGTGGATCATTGTTGGGGTTTTTTGATGATCATCTTCTGGCATGAGTCTTCCCGAGAGTGCTGATGTTGGAACTTCTTTTCATATCGTATCTTAGTTCATTTTTGGGGTAGACAATTAGGCTTTCATCCTCTCTATAAACAGAAACAGACCCTTTGCCTACACTTTTATATGCTCTTTATATCATTGTGTAGAACTCATTGGAGGTCACCACACAGGAACTGCTTTTTTATTTTTTATCATTAATCTACACTTACATGATGAATATTTTGTTTACTAGGCTCTCCCCTATACCAGGGCCCCCCTATATACCCCTTTACGGTCACTGTCCATCAGTGTAGCAAAATGTTGTTGAATCACTACTTGCCTTCTCTGTGTTGTAGAGCCCTCCCCTTTCTCCCACCCACCATGCATGCGAATTTTAATGCCCCCCTTTTTCTTCCCCCCCTTATCCCTCCCTACCCACCCATCCTCCCCAATCCCTTTCCCTTTGGTACCTGTTAGTCCATTCTTGAGTTCTATGATTCTGCTGCTGTTTTGTTCCTTCAGTTTTTCCTTTGTTCTTATACTCCACAGATAAGTGAAATCATTTGGTATCTTTCTTTCTCCACTTGGCTTGTTTCACTGAGCATAATACCCTCCAGCTCCATCCATGTTGCTGCAAATGGTAGGATTTGCCCTTTTCTTATGGCTGAGTAGTACTCCATTGTGTATATGTACAACCTCTGCTTTATCCATTCATCTATCGATGGACATTTTGGATGTTTCCAATTCTTGGCAATTGTAAAAGTGCTGTGATAAACATAGGGGTGCATTGGTCTTTCTCATACTTGATTGCTGAACTCTTAGGGTAAATTCCTAGGAGTGCAATTCCTGGGTCAAATGGTATGTCTGTTTTGAGCATTTTGATGTACCTCCATACTGCTTTCCACAATGGTTGAACTAATTTACATTCCCACTAGCAGTGTAGGAGGTTCCCCTTTCTCCACAGCCTCACCAACATTTGTTGTTGTTTGTCTTTTGGATGGCAGCCATCCTTACTGGTGTGAGGTGATACCTCATTGTAGTTTTAATTTGCATTTCTCTGATAATTAGCGATGTGGAACATCTTTTCATGTGTCTGTTGGCCATCTGTATTTCTTTTTTGGAGAACCATCAGTTCAGTTCCTCTGTCCAATTTTTAATTGGGTTATTTGCTTTCTGTCTGTTGAGGCATGTGAGATATTTTATATTCTGGACGTCAAGCCTTTATCGGATCTGTCATCTTCAAATATATTCTCCCATACTGTAGGGTTCCTTTTTGTTCTATTGATGGTGTCTTTTGCTGTACAGAAGCTTTTCATCTTAATATAGTCCCACTTGTTCATTTTTGCTCTTGTTTTCCTTGCCCGGGGAGGTATGTTCAAAAGAGTTCACTAATGCTTATGTCTAAGAGGTTTTTGCCTATTTTTTTTCAGGAGTTTAATGGTTTCATGACTTACATTCAGGTCTTTGATCCATTTTGAGTTTACTTTTGTATATGGGGTTAGACAATGGTCCAGTTTCATTCTCCTACATGTAGCTGTCCAGTTTTGCCAGCACCACCTGTTGAAGAGACTGTCATTTCGCCATTGTATGTCCATGGCTCCTTTATCAAATATTAATTGACCATATATGTCTGGGTTAATGTCTGGATTCTCTATTCTGTTCCATTGGTCTGTGGCTCTGCTCTTGTGCCAGTACCAAATTGTCTTGATTACTACGGCTTTATAGTAGAGCTTGAAGTTGGGGAGTGAGATCCCCCCTACTTTATTCTTCTTTCTCAGGATTGCTTTGGCTATTCGGGGTCTTTGGTGTTTCCATATGAATTTTTGAATTATTTGTTCCAGTTCATTGAAGAATGTTGCTGGTAGTTTCATAGGGATTGCATCAAATCTGTATATTGCTTTGGGCAGGATGGCCATTTTGACGATAAAAATTCTTCCTAGCCACGAGCATGGGATGAGTTTCCATCTGTTAGTGTCCCCTTTAATTTCTCTTAAGAGTGACTTGTAGTTTTCAGAGTATAAGTCTTTCACTTCTTTGGTTAGGTTTATTCCTAGGTAATTTAGTTTTTTGATGCAATTGTGAATGGAGTTGTTTTCCTGATTTCTCTTTCTGTTGGTTCGTTGTTAGTATACAGGAAAGCCACAGATTTCTGTGTGTTGATTTTGTATCCTGCAACTTTGCTGTATTCCGATATCAGTTCTAGTAGTTTTGGGGTGGAGTCTTTAGGGTTTTTTATGTACAGTATCATGTCATCTGCAAATAGTGACAGTTTAACTTCTTCTTTACCAATCTGGATTCCTTATATTTCTTTATTTTGTCTGATTGCCGTGGCTAGGACCTCCAGTACTATGTTAAATAACAGTGGAGAGAGTGGGCATCCCTGTCTAGTTCCTGATCTCAGAGGAAATGCTTTCAGCTTCTCGCTGTTCAATATAATGTTTGCTGTGGGTTTATCATAGATGGCCTTTATTATGTTGAGGTACTTGCCCTCTATTCCCATTTTGCTGAGAGTTTTTAACCTAAATGGATGTTGAACTTTGTCAAATGCTTTTTCAGCATCTATGGAGATGATCATGTGGTTTTTGTCTTTCTTTTTGTTGATGTGGTGGATGATGTTGATGGACTTTCGAATGTTGTACCAACCTTGCATCCCTGGGATGAATCCCACTTGGTGATGGTGTATGATCCTTTTGATGTATTTTTGAATTCGGTTTGCTAATATTTTGTTGAGTATTTTTGCATCTACGTTCATCAGGGATATTGGTCTGTAGTTTTCTTTTTTGGTGGGGTCTTTGCCTGGTTTTGGTATTAGGGTGATGTTAGCTTCATAGAATGAGTTTGGGAGTATCCCCTCCTCCTCTATTTTTTGGAAAACTCTAAGGAGAATGGGTATTATGTCTTCCCTGTATGTCTGATAAAATTCCGAGGTAAATCCATCTGGCCCGGGGGTTTTGTTCTTTGGTAGTTTTTTGATTACCGCTTCAATTTCGTTGCTGGTAATTGGTCTGTTTAGATTTTCTGTTTCTTCCTGGGTCAATCTTGGAAGGTTGTATTTTTCTAGGAAGTTGTCCATTTCTTCTAGGTTTTCCAGCTTCTTAGCATACAGGTCTTCATAGAAGTCTCCTATAATTCTTTGTATTTCTGTGGTGTCCGCCGTGATGTTTCCTTTCTCGTTTCTGATTCTGTTGATGTGTGTTGATTCTCTTTTTCTCTTAATAAGTCTGGCTAGAGGCTTATCTATTTATTTTAGTTTTCTCGAAGAACCAGGTCTTGGTTTCATTGATTTTTCTATTGTCTTATTCTCCTCAATTTTGTTTATTTCTTCTCTGATCTTTATTGTGTCCCTCCTTCTGCTGACTTTAGGCCTCATTTGATCTTCTTTTTCCAATTTTGATAATTGTGACATTAGACTTTTCATTTGGGTTTGTTCTTCCTTCTTTAAATATGCCTGGATTGGTATATACTTTCCTCTTAAGACTGCTTTCGCTGCATCCCACAGAAGTTGTTTCTTTGTGTTGTTGTTTGCATTTATTTCCATATATTGCTGGATCTCCATTTTAATTTGGTCATTGATCCATTGACTATTTAGAAGTGTGCTGTTAAGCCTCCATCTGTTTGTGAGCCTTTTTGCTTTCTTTGTACAATTTATTTCTAGTTTTATAACTTTGTAGTCTGAAAAATTGGTTGGTAGGATTTCAATCTTTTTAATTTACTGAGGCTCTTTTTGTGGCCTAGTATGTGGTCTATTCTGGAGAGTGTTCCATGTGCACTTGAGAAGAATGGGTAACCTGTTGCTTTTGGGTGTAGAGTTCTCTAGATGTCTATTAGGTCCATCTATTCTAGTGTGATGTTCAGTGCCTCTGTGTCCTTACTTACTTTCTGTCTGGTGGATCTGTCCTTTGGAGTGAATGGTGTGTTGAAGTCTCCTAAAATGAATGCATTGCATTCTATTTCCTCCTTTATTTCTGTTAGTATTTGTTTCACATATGCTAGTGGTCCTGTGTTGGGTGCATATATATTTATAATGGTTATTTCCTCTTGTTGAACTGAGCCCTTTATCATTATGTAATGTCCTTCTTTATCTCTTGTTACTTTCTTTCTTTTGAAGTCTATTTTGTCTGATACCAGTACTGCAACACCTGCTTTTTCTACCTATTGTTTGCATGAAATATCCTTTTCCATTCCTTGACTTTTAGTCTGTGCATGTCTTTAGGTTTGAGGTGAGTCTCTTGTAAGCAGCATATAGATGGGTCTTGTTTTTTTATCCATTCACTGACTCTATGTCTTTTGATTGGTTCATTCAGTCCATTTACATTTAAGGTGATTATTGAAGGATATGTACTTATTGCCATTTCAGGCTTTAGATTCGTGGTTACCAAAGGTTCCAGGTTACTTTCCTTACTATCTAAGAGTCTAACTTAACTCACTTAGTATGCTGTTACAAACACAATCTAACGGTTCTTTTCTATTTCTCCTCCTTTTTCTTCCTCCTTCATTCTTTATATATTAGGTATCAAATATTGTACTTTTTGTCTATCCCTTGATTGACTTTGGGGATATTCAATTTAATTTTGCATTTACCTTGCAATCAGCTGGTCCATCCTCCCTACTGTGATTTCACTACCTCTGGTGACAGCTATCCAACCCTAGGAACACTTCCATCTATAGCAGTCCCTCCAAAGTAGACTGCAGAGATGGTTTGTGGGATGTAAACTCTCTCAGCTTTTGCTTATCTGGAAATTGTTTAATCCCTCCTTCAAATTTAAATGGTAATCTGGTTGGATAAAGTAATCTTGGTTCCAGGCCCTTCTGCTTCATGGCATTTAATACATCATGTCGCTCCCTTCAGGCCTGTAAGATTTCTGCTGAGAAGTCTGATGATAGCCTGATGGGCTTTCCTTTGTATGTGAACTTATTTCTGCCTCTGTCTGCTTTTAACAGTATGTCCTTATCCTTCATCTTTCCCATTTTAATTACTATGTGTCTTGGTGTTTTCTTCCTTGGGTCCCTTGGGTAGGGGGATCTGTGGATATCCATGACCTGACAGACTAAGTCCTTCCCTAGATTGGGGAAGTTTTCAGCAACTACCTCCTCAAAGACACTTTCTATCCCTTTCACTGTCTCTTCTTCGTCTGGTATCCCTATAATGCGAATATTGTTCCGCTTGGATTGGTCACACAGTTCTCTCAATATTCTTTCATTTTTAGAGATCCTTTTTTCTCTCTGTGCCTCAGCTTCTTTGTATTCCTCTTCTCTAGTTTTTATTTCATTTATTGTCTCCTCCACCGTATCCAACCTGCTTTTAATACCCTCCATCGTGCTCTTCAACGATTGGATCTCTGACCTGAATTCATTCCTGAGTTCCTGGATGTCTTTCCGTACCTCCATTAGGATGTTGATGATTTGTATTTTGAACTCCCTTTCAGAAAGAGTCATGAGGTGCATGTCATTTAAATCTTTCTCGGGAGTTGTATTAACAATTTTACTCTGGACAAGGTTCCTTTGGTGTTTCATGTTTGTATATGGCGCCCTTTAGTGTTCAGAATCTCTATTCTGGAGCTGCTGAGTCCCTGAAGTAATGGCAGAGGTCGGAGAGTAGTGGTACTGTTGCCTGGGTGTAGGAAAGAGCTGTTCCCCACCTCCTGGCTGCTGTGCCTGTCTCCACTGCCTTAGCCAGTGGGCCAGGTACACAGATATATGTTTTTGTCCCAGAGCAGCCGGATATGGATCGCTGCTTTCCACAAGCATCTGGAATCCCAGTGTCCCCAGGAACTCTGCCTGTATTAACTTTTCTACCCAGTAGTCATGAAAGTCTCATGAAAGCACCATGAAATGTAGGTTTGTGCTCCCAGAGCAGATCCCTGGAGCTAGGTATTCAGCAGTTCCAAGCCTTCCACTCCCTCCCTGCTACGTTTGTCTTCTTCCCACTTGTGAGCTGGGGTGGGGGAGGGGCTTGGGTCCTGCGGAGCCACAGCTCTGGTACGTTACCCTGTTCAGTGAGGTCTGCTCTTTTCTCCAGGTTTGTGCAGTCTGACACCCTCCTCTTCCTGCTGCTCTCTCAGGATTAGTTGTGCCAATTAAATTTTCTAATTGTATCCAGTTTTAGGAGGAAGCCTCTGTCTCTCCTCTCATGCCGCCATCTTTAATCCTCTCTTATTGTTAGGTATTTTAATAAGAAGATCGTTGGCATTCCACCACCGATGCAGTTTTCACATATACAGAACTCTGTCATCCATTTGCTTTTTAGTTAATTCATCTAAAGATATGCACATGCACAAATACACATACATACACACATAAGTACATATAATCACATGTATGCTGACACTGACTGTGTCAGTTTGCTGGGGCTGCCATAGTGAAGAGCCACACATTGCTGGCTTAAACCGCAGAACCTTACTTCTCACTGTTACAGAATCTAGAAGTAAGATGAAAATGAAGGAAGGACTAATTTCTCCTGAGGTGTCTCTCCTTCACTTATAGATAGCAGTCTTCTCTGTCTTCCCATGGTCATACCTGTTTCTATGTCCTGATGTCCTCTTCTTATGACACCAGTCATATTGGATTAGAGTCCGCTCTAACAACTTTAAGCCCCTTTTGCCAAATGCATCACATACTGAGGTATGCGAAATATGAATATTGGAGTATGTGTGTGTATACATATGTATATTTGTATGCTATATATATACTTTTGTATTGCATGTATACATATATGCCCATGTATATTTATTATATATATACATATTTTTGCATATATACCCATATATTTATTATTTAAAGTCATATATATGTGATCTTCAAAATGTACAGTATTAGCTTTCATATTCATCTGAGTCTAATTGTATAAGTCCCAGAGTTGCAATAGTAAATAGCTTTGCAATTATATTTGAGTAACTTGAGCAAATACCACCTCATCCATAGAAAAATTATGGCTCACATAATCCCAATCATCTCTCCATGGAGTCAGTAGCATTTGACTCCAGGTCAAAGCAGTCTCCTCCTAGAACTATGCATTTGCAGAAATCTCATTCTAGTCTGTGATTCAGGGAGTATAGATTAAACTTCTCAAATTCCTGGTGTCATTACTATGCTGTTTCTGAGGGTGCCTTTCTCTCCCGCTCTTATTATTTCACCCAGACCACGGACATTAAACCCATTTTCTTTCCTCACAGAACACAGGGGACTAGGCCTTAACATTTATCAAGATTATACTTTTAAACTCAAGAATGACAAAAGACGAGCAGAATCCAGAGAGTGACAGAAAGTGGCTGGCACATTGGGGTCTTCCCACAGTAAGACCCAGTCCAGCTTTTGGGGCGGTCCTGACCCAGCTTTACCTCTGCTTTCCTAAAACTTCCCCATCCCCCACCCCTCTGGGATGTCCTTACAGATGATGCCACCTCTCATGACCGCGCCAAGATCCATTGGTCAGAAAAGCATCCCTACTATGCTCATGTTCAGCTGTGCCTCCAAAGAACTTACTTGCATTGCAAGGAAACGTCCTTCACAGTGAAATACATGCAGCCATGTTTTCCCTTCCTTCCCTCCTTCCTTTCATTATCATTTTTAGTTTCAATAGGACAGTCTCAAAAGCACATCAATTACAAAGCAAGGTTATTTTTCTTAAGTGGGATTATTAAGTTTAAATAACACCTTAACTCTACAAATATAGACCATCTCTTACTACAATATATCCCTGACCCCAATTTTTCTGTGCTCCTTTTCTTCCTGTTTGGAAACTCTGCACACTGCTCTTCACACTATTCCCTCCTCTAAATGCCTCTTAGTGAGGATCTTTAAGATTGTATTCAGGGTATTATCGACTACATTATAAAATTGCAGTTTGCTTCCTTTGCAAACCCTCATATTCTTTCTTTCTTAAATTCATCCATTGCCCTTACCACTCTTTAACATAAAATGGACTTAATTTATATATGTTTTACTATCTAATCTTATTTTTTTTAGTCTAAAACAATGTCTGACACATTTTCTTGCTCAATTAATATTCTCTAAATGAATGAATATCTTAGATATCATCAAAAACTTTTATAAGAATTCAATCAAGGGATACATGTGAAATAAGATAGCACTTTCTATTTAAATATTAGTTATTATTTTAGATTTTCTAGTTTCTTTTTCCCCTCAAAAATTTTCCCCTTCTTGCAATTATCTACTTTGCTGTTTTTTTCTAGTTTTCTGATTCGGGTATGGATTTTTCCAGTGAACAATTTATTAGTGGTCTCCCACATATTTTAGTCTATCATATTTCATTAGCAATATTTCTGAATTTTTTTCTTATTTCTCTTTGACGTAGGAGTAGTTTAGTAATATTTAAAAATGCCTAAATGGAAAAATTTGAAATTTTTTTTAAATTGGCTATTCATTTCTGAACAGAAAGCAATTTTAAAAAACTTCCTTATTCAGACCTTATTTTTCCCAAACATATGCAAGTTTACATAAATGCTGTACATACACTTACAAAGGAAGAAAATTGTCTTATTTGCTATCAAAACTTAATGCATACCTATCTATGAAAATAAATTTACGGAATGTGTAGTTTTTCTTTGTGTATTAATTAATATTTTCTTGACAGAAAATATTTCATAGAGGTGTATTTGCTTTTCTGAACATTAGAAGACTTCCTTCTCATTCTTTACATGTTCTCTATGAGCAGGTTCTTGCTTTTGGATGTTTGTCACTACGTTATTCATATGCGTGACATTTACTTCGAAATCTTCACAGAGAATTAAAACCTGTATTACAAAGCATCCTTTTTAAATTTTGATGCTCTTTCCTTCCTTCTATATTTCTCAATATTAACATTAGAATAAATGCTTCTTCTATGTGTATTACCTAAATACATATCTGTTCATACTTTTGTAATAATTTTTCTGAAATATTTTGTAATGTATTTAGCTTTTATAAAACTACAATGAATGTCTTCTCTTTGCAAAGATATATTAGATGCATCTACAATTATTTAGTCTTAACGTATATTTAGTCTTGGCTTTGTCATACTGTTCATGCTACAAATATGTGTCAAACACACAGACAGACTTACACAGACATATGTACACAAAATAATAAAAATATACAGTGGTGATACTTGAATCCTGAGGCAGCAGAGTGCAAGTGGAGGCCCTCAACCTCAGTGACAAGGGAATGTGGTTACTCTCTAGGACAGTGGACTCAAAGCAGCAATCAGAATAGTCTGATTCCTGAACAAGCATGGCAATGGATGGTTGATCATGGTGTTTCTACGAGTAAGATGGATAGGAGGCCCACTAAGTTCTGACTTAATCTGTGTAAGCAGAAAACTTCTAGATTAAGTTAACAAAAATTCAATTTGAGCCACAAAATAGAGAGTTGTGATCCCTCAATCAGTTCCTGGACTGTGCCAATTTATAGTCCTAGAGCTCCTCATATGAAGGGAAGTCTATGTACCCTTGACAAATGAGCCTGGTATACTACCAAAAATTTAAACTATTAATCTTTCTCCAAGCCTTCCTTCCCCAAAGGGACCTTACCCTTTACCAGGGTAACTGTGCACTGGAATAAAGGAAATAACCAGAACTGATACTAATTCCAGAAGAACCAAATTATCACTGTGACCCAAGAGTCAGAGGACTAGGCTTTTGGGGACCAGGTGATCAGTGGAGCTTTATCTCCTGTCCATCTCACAGTGGTCCAAGAGGGTCCCTGACCCCATCCTGTGGTTATTTCTCCAGCTGCAGAATGCCTAAGTGCAATAGATCAACTGGTAGAATCTGCACATCTGTTCCCTGCCCTGTGGAGTGAGGGCTACTATGATGGGAAAAGCCAAGTGGGGAACAACTAGGACTGCCTCTACCAAGGAAGAGAGTAAACCAAAATCAATACTGCATTCTGGGAGGGAAATAAGAGATTAGTGCTGCCACCAAGGACTTGAAGGAGGCAGGGGTGGTGACTTCCATGACATTCCCCTTCAAGACTCCTATTTGGCCTTTGCAGAAGAATGATAGGTCTTAGAGAATGACAAATAATTATCATAAATTTAATTCTATAGTTGTTCCAGTCATTGCTGCTGGACCAGATGTAGTTCCACTGCTTGAGCAAATTAGCATATGCTCTGCTACCTGGTGTGCAGCTATTCATCTGGCAAGTCCTTTTTCCTCCATCCACTTCTCTAAGGTCTACCAAAAGCAGTTTGCTCTCAGCTAGTAAGGCCAGCAAGACAACAAAACAACTCGACTGTCTTATCTCAGGGGTACATCAACTCTACAGCAGATGTCATAACTTGATTCACAGGGACTGGATCATCTTTCCCTTCCATAACATACCTCCCTGATTCATTACATTGGTGACATTATGCTGATTTGATTTAATGCACAAGAGTAGCAATTACTCCACTTATTGGTAAGACTTCCATGTGCTATGGGGTGGGAAATTAATCTGACAAAAATTTAGGGACATTCTATCTTACTGAAATACCTGGCAATCCATGGGAGTGGAGTATGTCAAGACATTCCTTTTAAAGCAAAGGAAAATTTTCTGTGTCTGACCCTTTCTGAAGCACAGCACTAGCGGATCTGTCTGAATTTTGGGGACAGTACATTCTTTGTTGTGTTACTACAGCTTGTTTACCAAATGACCTAAAAATCTGATCATTTCAAGGAGATTCAAATAGGAGAAGGCTCTGTAGTGAGTTCAGGCTGCTGTTCAAGCTTTCTTTTCTTGGACTGTATGACCCAAGAGGTCTGTTGGAGCTTGGTCAGGAGCAGACAGGCACACTGTTTGGAGAATTCGGTTGGTCCCCATAGGAGAATCACACTTCAGGCCTTTAGTGCCTCAGAGCAAAGCACTGCCACTCTCCATAGATAAATACTTTTCTCTTGTAAAACAACTCTTGGTCTGCTATTAGGCCTTAATAGAGATTGAACACTTGTCAGTGGTCACCAAGTCACCTTGCCGGCAGAGCTTCCCATCATGAGCTGGGTGTATGCAGTCCCAACAGGTCATAAATCTGGGCATGCACAGCACGACTTCATCATGAAATGGGAGTACTCTATATGAGACGCTATATGACAGACCCTGAAGTTCCAGGTCAGTTACATGGTCCAGAGATGCCCATGGTCCACATTCCTTCTTTCTTCTAGTCCGACACTCTGGCCTCTCAGGAGTTCCCTTTGATCATTGACCGAGGTAGAGAAGACAGACATATTTTGCAAATGATTCTGCACAATATGCAGGCACCACCCAAAGTGGATAGTTGTGGTCTGTCTCCCTTTTCTGTGACAACCCTGAACAAGTGTAGTGAAAGGAAATCTTCCTAGTGTGAAGAATCTCAAGCAGTATAATCAGATGTTCATTTTTCTTAGAAGTACACATGGTCAGATGTGCAATTATATGCTGATTCCTGTCCTGTGACCAATGATTTTTCTGGATAGTCAGGGACATGGAAGAAAAGTGATTGGAAAGTTGATGGTAAGGAACCCTGGTGAAGAGGTATGTGGGGAGACCTACCTCTTTGTGTTAAATCCTTAGGGTATTTGTGTCCCATGTCAATGTCCACCAAAGGGCATGCTTCTGTACAAACAATGGCTGCATTTAGCTGCTCCTTCTGTGCATCCAATGAAAGTAGGCATGTCCTTTGTCTCCTTGTTATTTCTTTTCCTGACATGCAGTCCAACAAAATATACATTTATAGACACACATATATGTGTATATATAATGTGTATATATGTTTGACATAGTTTATATATTATATACTGATACACATATATGTATGTACACATTCTATGTATGTGTGTGTGTGTGTGTATATATATATATATAAAATTGCCAGCTTTTGCTTTTCTCTAAGCTATACTTCTATTTGTCTTTCAAAAGCCTTAGGTATACTCCCAATAAATATTAACATCACACATCATTATAATCTTTGGAGTTTCTGAATGTATCAAAACAATTTATATGAATGGGCAGTCACAAGGAAGGATTTTGACAGGGGAATAAAAATATATGATGTTGAGCCAAACAGTGAAATGACATTCCCTTAAGCCTGGATGGATCATATTCATATTCTGTGGAAGCACATGGAGGGCACATGAGGTAACATTTGGGAGGTCCTTCATAGGGCCTCCTGAATGACTTAACTTTATAATGAGTGCTGAAGGCACTGTAAGCAATGTGAGGGTACAGCAATCTATAGAATCCTGAGGAGGTGAGCTGTAATAACAGTGAGTTAAAATCAATTATACAATAACTAACAACAGCAATATACTTTACATCAATGAATATTTAATATGGATCAGTTTGAATACAGTAATCAACATGTAGGTGAGATATGTCTACTGCAAATATACCCACAGTTTTAAACTGCTGCATTGGAGGGCTGATTAATGCCACATTTGGAAATAGTTCAGAATACACAAACACTATTAAATGAAATCAATACACATTCTTCTCTAGCTCCTGAGCATAGAGATATGGACTGACATGCAACATGCTTTGCAGTTTTATTCAATGCTAAAAATGCACTTTACTTATAACCAGTTTCTTCCCAATAATTTTTTCATAGCCTCTTTCACATCTTTGTTCCTTAAACTATAGATGATGGGATTAAGCATGGGAATCACAATGGTGTAAAATACTGATACTATCATGTCATGGTCCAACGCATAGCTGGAACTTGGTCTCACATACATGAAGAGGATCGTTCCATGATAAATTGACACTCCAGTTAGGTGAGAGCCACACGTAGAAAATACTTTTCTCCTCCCATCAGTGGAATGAATCCTCAGAATGGCCAACAGAATGAAGCCATAGGAGATCAGCACAATCAGGATAGTAACCATCTCAATGGCGCCCACAAAGTAGAAGAGTAGAAGCTGGTTTGTGTGAGTGTCTGAGCAAGAAAGAGCGAGGAGAGGAGGGATGTCACAGAAGACATGTCTGATTTCATTGGATGCACAGAAGGAGAGGCTAAATGTGGCCACGGTGTGTACAGAAGCATGCAGGATGCCCCCAACATAGGAAGCAATGATAAGGGGAACGTAGACTCTGGGTGACATGCTCACTGAATACAGGAGAGGGTTGTAGATTGCTACATAGCGATCATATGCCATTGCCGCCAACAGAAAGCACTCTGTGGTTCCAAAAGTAACAAAGAGAAACATCTGGGCTGCACATCCAAGGAATGAAATGGCTCTATTCTCTGCTAGGAAACTGACCAACATTTTTGGAGTGACAACTGAGGAATAGCAGGCATCCAGGAATGATAACACACTCAGGAAGTAGTACATCGGGTTATGGAGCCGGGAATCCCCAATGACTAAGGAAACCAGTCCCAAATTTCCGGCCAGAGTAAAAAGATAGATTGCTAAAAATAGCAAAAATAGGAAGACGTTCATCTCAAAATCATCTGTGAAGCCCATCAGTATAAATGTGCTGACTTCAGTCACATTTTTCATCTGAAACCTGTATAAGTCTAAATCCAATGGAAACCCTAACATTTGGGTTTTTAATTACG
Source organism: Manis pentadactyla (assembly GCF_030020395.1). Classification (NCBI taxonomy): domain Eukaryota; kingdom Metazoa; phylum Chordata; class Mammalia; order Pholidota; family Manidae; genus Manis; species Manis pentadactyla. Next base: position 20,449,749 of record NC_080027.1, on the reverse strand, counting down.
AGTTCTAAAGGCAGTTTCTTACGAAAACCGAATCCTTCCACTTACACCCTGATGTTTGCCTCTCAGTCGGGTAGAATGATTTCCCGGAGAGCGACGGGACCGGCAACATGGAAGCCGCTGGAGCCCAGAGGATGCATTTTGCGGTTCAACTAAAAGGAAGAAATAATTTTGTTCTGGCATCGACTACATTTGTCATATTAAAAATATCAATTTAAGTGGCTTATTTTCCAATTTGTTTCCTGTTAAATTCCTTACCATCTGGTTTTTCTATTACATCATCTTAAAATTCACAAACATGAGTGAACACAGGAATCATTCAATCTTAAAATGTTATCTGGAAAGTCCACAGCTGACTACTAGCTCTGGATTGGCTGCGGCATGAGACGGCCTTTCGTACTGTTCACAACTGTCAAGATGGGAATCAGCACACTCACATTAAAAGACGGGGTTAAACTTCAATGAGATGAGTTATGAAAATGATCGAATTTTAAAATACTTCCATATGAGCAGAAAATGAGGCAAGTGAGACTTCCATTTCAACTTACTGTACAGAGACACTTTTTCCAACAAAACCATGCTATATTCTTTTTTTTCTGACAATTACCCTGTTCCATTAGATTCCATTCCATAGTGATAAACAGAAGAGCAGGCAATATTCTGGAGACATATGCACTTTGTTAACAAAAATTATATATATAATTTCCTTTATTTTTCACATTTTTTCCTCAAAATACATATCATTAAGTTGTTAAATATGTCTTTTGAAGCCTATAGTACTGTTAATGTTTTTCAAATTTTATCTTAATAGCAATGTGAGATGTTCCTCATTTCATGTGTGCTTATTATCCCTGCAATGTCTTTGGAACTATTTTTGAGATACATTTCAGCCAAAAGGTCACCATGGCTGTTCTTCTAATATATTATACTTACTTTTGGAGTTTCTTAAATAACTGTGAAGTTAATGTCACGTGATAAAAGATAATCAAACTGCCCTTAGAAGATTTTGATAAAAGGATAAAAATCACTGTTTGCCACACACACACACACACACACACACACACACACACACACACACACACAAATAAATTTATTTATTTTTCCCTGATGTCATCTTACTTTTTCTTATTTCGTTGAGTATGAGGAAAAGAAAATGCATGACTTAAGGGAAAAAAGTTTATTAGGCATTTATATTTGGGCTTAAATCTCAGTGATTGACATGCAACTAATTACTGGATCCATCATATTTAGGGAGCAGATTTTGACACGTTGACCTCTGTTTTCCTTCAGGATGTCACAATGAAAAAGTATTGGAAAGAAGTGAATTACCTGCTGGACAGAGGGCCAGGCTGCATTCAGTGACTTACAAGTGATTATATTCATGATGTGAAACACACTACAGTTTTGTTATATTGAGATGCCCATACATTAAGAAGAAAATTAAGAAATAAGCTTAAAAGTGTTAGGAAGAGAAGGAAACCACATGCCTTTATTTTCCCATAGATCCATGTGGAAGATGTTTCTAATGCATAGATTCAATAGCCTCATAAATATGAGTCTACAAAATGCAAAGTGTTCATTTGATTCTTAAAAAATCTAGAGTAAAAAAATAATAACCTTAAATTCTGATTTCTGTATAAATCCAGGAAATTTACAGAATACTCATGAGAACACATACACACAAATATAATAACATATAATTAGGTTTAAACTGTTCTATAAAAATACCTTATAAAGAAGTCAATTAGTGGTATAAATATGTATTAATGTATTTTTCGGGCATCACCAAAAATACATTTCTGTTTAAAAATTCCATTTCTTTTTCTTTTTTTCCAAAACTTTTCTTCTCCCTTTCTGTTTCTCTCCATCCTTCTCTTTCTCAAATCGTTTGGAGAATATACAAAAATATTCATTAAAAAGAGTCCTCTATAAAATAGGAATTAGGCAGATAGGAATAATCACAGTGAAAACAAATAAAAATATGCAAGCAAATTTTGAAAACTGTATCAATTAGTAGTCTACTGAAAGTATCCATCACGACATACATGCTGACTGATAGACACAGGAGAAATTTCAGTGATTTACTACTGTAACCTTTACTTAACTAATGTGCCTGTGACGCGACAAGTATGAAAGATTAGGATCATTAAGAACTGGACTCTAAGACCTCATATTAAAATGCCATATTTAGCACCTAGTGACAGCGGGAGCTCAGGAAAGTTAAGAGTAACTTTTAATATTTTTAAGCATATTTTTATTGAATTAAAGTTGATATCAATATTGTATTGGTTTAAAGTATACAACACAGCAATTTAACACACACATTATGAAATCCTTACTCCAACTAGAGCAGCTGTTATCTGTCAACATGGAAAGGTGTCACAGAATCATTGGCTGTCCTCTCCATGCTGTACTTCCATTCCTTTGAGCAACTTATTTTATGACTGAGATTTTTGTGCCTCTTTATCCCCCTCACATTTCCCATCCATACCCCCATAGTAACTACCAGGCACTTCTCAATGTCTATGAGCCTACTGCTGTTTTGTTCATTTTGTTTTGTTTTTTTTAAAACTTTTCATCTCCTTCTAAACCGAAGAATAACTAAGACTGACCAAAAATTCAGGCATATCTTGTTCAATTACATGAACATGGTGTGATTACAGGCTGTCTATTTATCAGAGGAATTAAAGTATGTTTTATTAAATTAAAATATTAATTATATGTGAAAGATGCATACACATGAATTATTAATTCCAAAATTTACTTAACTCCAATAAAATAAATAGGGAATTATAAAGTCAATGTTTAATGAAAGTATCAAGAAGTTAATGGGTCTCAAACAGAAGCAGAGTATCTCTTCCTTTACGTTTTACTTATATTTATTATATGGTACTGAGTATATATGAAAATACTATTTTATTGAGATTAAACAGTGAATTCCAGTATTCTGTGCTATAACAAACTGAAACTATAAAAAACTAATACCTTTGTCAATGTAATTTTCTGGAAATCTTTGATGTCTCTGTTCTTGCCTGCAGTTCAAGAAGGTGGTTTATGAATGAAACTGTTTTATTCCAAATTGTGTCCCTTTAGAGCTTCTGTACACTTCAGGATAGGAAACTGGGGCATGAGAGAGAAAAAGCATGAGGTTTAGCTACTGCACCCAGGTTGCTCTTCAAACAGACATTTCTGTTAACTGATATTTAAGGAGTTAGAAGTGGTTGTGTTTATGTCTTGTTATTTCACTTGAACAGAGAGACGCTAGAAATACAAAAATATAGGCCCTGATTTTTTAACAAAACATATTCAATCTGGAAGACTAAAATGAAATGAGTTTCTCAACTTTCATGGTCAAAAAATGTGAAGTACCAGACAGCCATGAGAACACTATTTCAGACTCTGAGCTCCAAAGGAAGGAGAGCTATGATTGTTGCTACTCACACTATTAAGTGGCTGCTAGGGGTTAGTAATTTTGTGCACATTATCTAATATAATCTGTGTAGCAGCCTACAAACAAAATAATTCAGTGTCCTTTTGCAGATGAGAAAACTGAGGCACAACTGGACGTAAAACTTGGCCAGAGTTGCACAGTTTCTGAAAGAACCAGGATTCAAGCCTAGATTTCTCCAACTTCAAACCCTATATTGTTTTTCTTGACTGTATTACAACCCCATGTGATATACCGAGTTCTGGAAATGTTAACACTGAGACAGCATCCTTGCACATTGTAATAAACAAAAAAAAAAAGAAACTAAAGCTGCTTCTGGATCAATTAGCTAAATGGTAAAATAAATTTAAAGTTTATTTGTATTCTTCAAACATTAAAAATATTATGATCCCAAAGTAGCATCTACCCAATGGCTGCGTATATCAAAATTGGTAGTCATATTTTATTGAGTTAATAATTTTCTTGAACTGTAACTATAACCCCTTGATTCTACTGTGACTACATTGATTGCTATGGTTCTTCAAGGAAATTAAGGCACATGTCTAATTTACAGCTCAATTGACCTAAATACGTAGGAAACCTTTCCTGTTTTCTCTGCTATGTTCCCTGAAAGGCATGTGATCAATTTTTGATACAGCCTTGAGTTAAACAGAATCTTCTCTCTTAAATACAAATATTAAGTTATATACACTTGTTTCAAATTCAAGAGTAGTTTCTAAAATATTTTATAAGTTATTAAGACCTTTCCTCTTACCTGTGGAAATGAACTATTCACTCAGTTAAGTTATGCTGTGAATAGCATGCATTTAGATTCTTATACCGTTTTATTGAGTTCTTAAAGTTCACAGTGTTGCCCCAAGAGGAAAACAGACTAATTCTTTTCTAAGACAGAAAAGTATCATGATTTGTTTTCATTTTAAACAACTGAACAGCCCTGGGTAATGAACTACATGATGAAAACGATTACATGAATGCACTCTGACCCCTGGTTTAAAATGATTCCTCAGTGGGAAAGAAAATTAATGGTACAGGATATAGTCCTAGCTCTGATACTAACTAGCTGTATGCCATTAGGTTGATGATTTAAAGTTTCTAAAACCTAGTTTCTTCTTCCTCGGAAAATAACCTTTTTAATTATCCTGTAAATGTGGACATAATGAAATACAATATGAAAGCATAACCTATGACAGAATTTATAATTACTTAACAAAGTGATCTATATTTTTTATAAATTTTAAACCACCAAAGTTATAAGTGCTATGAGAAACAGACATAAACTCATTGAGATTTTGATTTGGAAATAAAGTATAAATACATAAATAGAGAGTATTGGCAGGGAAGATGGGGAAGTATATAGAAAATTATAATATTCTATGTAATAGAACATAAGAATATTAGAGAAACATCAGAGAAGAGTCAAGGATTTTTAAGCTGTATAGGGTCTTGTCTTAGAGTTCCCATATGCTAATTTAGACAAGTAACTGGCTATGTACATAAGAAACTCTTGGAGAAATAGTGGAAAATACATGGATGCTTAGACTCCACACTCAGAGATTATAAATTAGTAGATAGGGAATGCTGCTAATGGGATCTGAATGCAAGTAAAAAGAAACAAGTTTAATTGGCAGGCATCCTGACTGTGATAAATGGTCTATTAATGAAATAAAATGAAATTGATCTATAGATTCAATGCAACACCAATTGAAATTAAACAAGTATTTTTGCAGCATTGACACTCTGAGTCCCCATTTTACATGGAAAAGCAATGAATTTTAGAAAAGAAGAATAAAGTTGGAATGTCTGCATAATTTGATTTTAGGACTACCATAAAGCTAAAATAATCAGAGAGTGAAATTTTAATAAAACACTGACACCTAGATCAGTAGAAAAAACTAGTCTTCAGAAATCATTCAAACAAACATGGTCAATTGATTTTTGTCAAAGTTGTCAAGAAAAATCCATGAGGAAGTAAAGTACTTTTTTAAAATAAATTTGAAGAACAACTTAATTCCACAAAAAAAGAAAACATTGACTTATTGTGCCACCCAGAAAACTTTCCTTAAAATGAATATTAAATCTTAATATAAATCCTAATACTGTAACATTTCTAGAAAATACATAGAGAAAACGTAGGACATTTGTGTGACCATGGTTGAGTAACAAATTTTGAAATAGATCTCAAACGTATGAACTGTGGGAGAAAAAAGTGATAAATTTTACTTCATCACAATTAAAATCTGCTCTGTAAAAGACATTGCTGAGGGGATAAATAAATACAGCACAGACTTGTACAAAATATTTGCTAAACAGCTATCCATGGAGGAACATTTATCCAGAATATATTTTTAAGACTCTAAAAAAAAATAAAAGAAAAACAAGAAAAAGGGCATAAACTTGAATGAACATTTCACCACTGAAGTTACACAGATAATAACTAAGACCATAATAAAGTGTTATACACATCTGTTATTAGGGAAAGAAATGTACTTTAAAACAACAATATGATCCCATATACCTATCAATATATATGGGTGAAATTTAAAATTATATTAACTGTTAATATAAAGTGTCTTATGATGCAGAGCACTTGGAACTTTTATCCACTGCTGATAAGGAAGCAACCTCTTTGGAAAATAATCTGAAAGTTTCTTATGAAGTGAAACATACATTTACCAAGTGACTTAACATATCACTTGGCAATAAGACTTGGCAATACCATATGATTTGGCAACGTGACTTGCCATATAACATGGCCCTATTATACCAAATGACTTACCTTATGACTTGGCAGTCTGACTCTGCAATTTACCCTTAAGAAATGAAAACACACATGAATACAAAGAATGGATTCCAATGTTTATAGTAACTATATTCACAATATTCCCAAGCTGAAATCCAATTATCCAACAGCTAGAGAATGGATAAACTAACTGGTACATCCATTGGATTGCATACTGTTCAGCAGGGATATTATTGATATATTCAAGTACACAGACAGATCTAAAATATCTTGTTAAGTGGGAGGAAACAAATTCAAAAGGTGACAATGTGATTCCACTGCATCACATTCCAGATAAGGCAAAACTATAAGAATGGAGAATACATTCGCTGTTGCTGGAATTGGATAGTAAAGGCAGGTGACTGACTACAAAATGATGTGACAGGACTTTTTTAGAACAATGGAAATGTTCTATTATCTGATTATAGTTATACAATAACATATGTTTGATAGTGTTCATATAACTGGTACCTAAAATGGTAGATTTTCTTAAATTATATTAAACTGTAATCACCCTAACTTTAAAACTAGCTATTACATAAATTAATCCTTGCTTCAGAGTGGGGATTTTCTTTGTGAGGGAGATTGTGACTAGAAGAAAGTATAAGGGAAGCATCTAGGGTAAGTACTGGCAATGTTCTCCTTCTTAGTCTTGTTTTTTTATAGGGTTATGTTTAGATTGTGAAAATTCATCAAGCTGAACACTTGAGATGTAAGTACTTGTCTATATGTATTTTTTCCTTCAATAAATATTTTAAAAGGAAACAAATGCTTATTTTGTTGTGCATTTTCTAGCAAACTCAGTAAGCCCCAATACTCAACTGCTCTTTGATTGCCTTCTAACTGGTTCTCCTTTTATTGAGAAAGTTAATAAAAATTTTCTTTCTGGAATTTTATATTGGTAAGAGTCATATCTTTAACATTTTGAAAATTATATTTTAGCATTTCTCTGTCAGTTTGTCTCAAACTCTTAACTATCTGTATGTCAAATTGACTTTTCTTGTCTCTTCTGTCTTCTCGCTCCTTCACTGGGCCTTCAACAGTCACCACCCACTCTTCTGTTTTACTGAATCATTCTTGATGTATGATTTTTTGAATGTCTAGTTAATTTCTGTGTCCTCTTAATCATGTCTTCAAATCCTTCTGATGTGTAGCCACTGCATTTGTAATATACAAATATTACTTTACTATTTTGAAAAAAACTCAACTCTCTGAAATTTTCTTTAATATTATTTTAAGATAATTATAATGTAGTCAGGTCACAGGAAGGCAGTATAGCACAGAGGATACAAGTAGTGACCCTATAGCATCTTACTATGCTGATGGACAGTGACTGCGATGGGGTGTATGGAATGGACTTGATAATATGGGTGAATGTTGGAACCACAATATTGTTCATGTGAAACCTTAATAAGATTGTATATCAATGATAACTTAATAAAAAATTACCATATTAGTTTGTTCTGTAGTCCTTACTTTATTTATGATTTTAGTAAATTTTGGAACATGATTTTTATTTTTGTCCATTTGCAAGCTACATACTAATATGCTAGGTTAGTACATTTATCTCCCTTCTTCCCATGTTTAAATGTGATGGGCATTTTGACTATCATAAGAATTTACATGGTTTACAGGTAGTTTGCAACTTGCATGATCAAAGGATCACTTGCATTTTGTTACAGATTTAAAATACTGTCTTATTGTATAACTACTTAAACTCTCAGAGCTAAGCCTAATTCATTAGCATTTCTATGGAGCTCCTTGAGTCCCATAACTAGACTTTATCTTCCAAAGTGGTACTCTACACCTTAGACATTATACGTTGCTGTAACGGAGCGAATGACACCTATGTATTCCAGAACCCCTTTCCTTATTTCAAACTTTGCTTTCCACTGATTCTGCCCTAGTCATTGACATTTGTTTCTCACTATTCTCTTCTTAAGGTGAAGCCATCCTTTTGGAAGGAGGTAAGTGGTGCTTATTTTGGAGACCTTCAGTGACTTAGCGTACCAACAATTTGGGTCTACTACGGGCTGTTTGTAAAACCCGATTCAGCCTGGAGTTGGGTGGGGAGTCTTTCATCTACAACTTGGAGAATGTAAAGACTTTTCCACTTTCCCAGTTTGATTTTGCTGAGATTCCCACTGAGTAAATTGTCCTCTCCTTTTTATGATGGATTTTTGAGATTACAAGTTCACCAAGTGTCACAGATTTGTTAACACTTCCCTGTCCATGTTAATCCTGTGCTTGGTGGAAAACTGCTGATTCCACCATTCTTCTGCTGCTTAGAGTGTCTTGACACCTTAAAAATCCCATTGTGGATATTAATAGAGGGCTTTTGGAACACGATTTCACCAAAGTACTCATCTTTTTACTTTTGCATTTCTCTTTTCTTCTTTTGAGTTTGTTGATTGAATGTCTTATTTTAAGGAAGTGTTATCATAGAAATTTGAGGATTATTAAATGAGAATTTTCTATAATTTTCTTCCACTTCCCCTGTCTCACTTTCATTTACTTTTCAATTTTTTTAGCGAATTTATTTTATTACAGCAGTTATAGGTTCACAGCAAAGTTAAGAGAAAAATTCAGAGATTTCTCATGTAGCCCCTGTCCCTACATGAGCACAGCCTCCCCCATTATTCATATTCTCTATAAAACTGGTACTTTTTTTATAATGCTAAACATACATTAACACATAGTAATTTTCCAGTCTATCCCTTACCTTAGGTTTCACTCTTGGTACTGAAATATTCTATGAGTTTTAAAAATGTATAATGACATGAACCCATCATTATAATGAAGTATTTTCTCTGCCTTAAAAATCCTCTTTGCACAGCCTTTTCATTCTCCTAACCCCAAACTACTGCAAACCACTGATATTTTCAATGTCTCCATAGCTTTGTCTTTTCCAGAATATCATACAGTTGGAATCACACTATTTGTAACTATTTCAAATTTGGCTTCTTTCACTTAGTAAAATATATGCTTTAATGGCTTGATAACTTTGCTTGGTTTTTGTACTGCATAATAATCCAGTATCTGGATGTACCACAATTTTTGTATCTATTCACCAACTAAAAGATATCTGGTTGCTTCCAAATTTGGCAATTACGAATAGAGCTACTATAAACATCTGTGTAGATCATAGTTTTCAACTCCTCTGGGCAAATACCAAGGAATGTGACTGCTGGATCACATTATAAGAGTGTGTTTAGTTTGTAATTCCTTCCTCCCTTCTCTTTTATCATTGCTGGTAGTTAATTTCACTTATATATAAGCATACATAAACATGTATATACCTAAGCATGTACAATTGAATGCTTTTGTCCTATTAATAAATTATTTCACACAACTCTCTTCTTGCTTGAATTGTGGTTTTGATAAGCATTTGATAAAATATCCATACCACCCAAACCAATCTAAAGATTCAAAGCCCTAAAATTCATGAAGTACTAAAAAAGACCTCAGTATCCAAAGAAACCTTGAGCAAGAAGAACAAACCTGGACTTAGCACATTTCTTGATTTCAAAATATACTACAAAGCTACAGTAATTGAACTGTTTGGTGTTAGTGTAAAAAGAGACATATAGATCACTGGAACAGAATGAAGAGCCCAGAAATAAATCCACACATGGATGGTCAATTGATCTTCAACAAGAGTATGAAGAATACACAATGGGAAAAGATAGTCACTTCAACAAACTGTGTTGGGAAAACTGGATATCCACACACACAAGAATGAAATTTCCCCCTTACCTTAAACAATGCACAGAAGTCAACTTGAAAGACTTAACCATAAGATCTAAATGATCTAAAACTGTAAAACTCCTAGAAGAAAACATAAGAATGAAACTTCATTACACTGGGTTGATAACAATTTCATGTATACAACACTGTGAACACCAGCAACAAAAGCAAAATTAGAAGAGTGGGACTACATCAAACTAAACTCTTCTGCCTAGTAAAAGAATCAATAGCATTTAAATGTATATCAAGAATTATGTTTCATTTCACTGGAGGTGGCAAGTGGGGAGATCAGTTACAGAATGAAGTCATGTTGTTCTAGGAGGCAGTGTACATGGTGAAAAGTTCATGCACTCTTGGGAGACCTAGCCCTGAATTTTGGCTCTGATACTTAATAGCTATACAAGTTGCCATAATGGTGAAATAAAGTAATGTGCACAAAAGCACTTTTCTGCTGCATGTACTCAATAGTGCCTGTTACATTTCTTCTCCTGTGCAGACAGGTTCTTTCAATTTTGAGCCATAGTATTTGGAATTTCCTGCGTTCATTAAAACTGCATTTTTACAAGTGTCTTTACAGTAATTTTACTTCCTTAATTTTGGAGCCTAACGGCTGCCACAGTGAAATATTGGAACACCAAGATAAAGAAGGAACAGTGTATCCTGCCCTAAGGTACTGAATATGTTAGAGAATGATTTGCAAGTTGTCACAGTTTCTTGATCAATGTTAAAATCACAACGAAGATAGATTATGACACTGGAAACAAAAACTTCATATTTTATCTCAGAATTTTAAGATGAATATTGCACTTAGGCATTCACTTAATTATCCTTTATTTCATCAGTCAGTCAACAAGTATCTTGCGAACATCTATTCTTTCCTGGGTATTATTTAGAAGCTGTTTAAAGGCACACTATTTAGAGATACCCTCTTCACTTATAAAGCTTACACTATTAAATTCCACACAAAAAGTCAAATAAAAAGTGTCATCAGTATATAATTACAATATTTATATAGGCTTGAGTAATGATCACAGGGTTATATGGAAAAAAAACATATTTTCCATCCAAATAATTTAATTACAAAATAGAAATAGAACCAGATAATGATGGATGCCTTATAAATTTCAATTTAAAAAATTGATGTCTTCTTACAGCCATTCACATTTTGAATTCATGTTGTATTTCATCTGGTTTTTATGATAAATATACCAGGATTAGTTCTTGACCAGAATGGAGGCTTTACATTCAGTTGTATTCCTATTCTTTGTGTTAAAATTGAACACTTGGAACAGAATACTATGCTTTTTAACTACTTGGTTTTTTCCACCCAGGACCAGCAGCAACATTTCCCAGCTAACACAGGAATGCAATACAAAACAACCAACCAACCAAAGGGTGGAATCGTTGCACGTGACTGTTACTCAGTACGATCACCTATGGGAGTCCCTAGACTGTCTATCTCCACATTTTCACTCTTTGGGTGAAAATTTTTGTGGAGACTTGATTAATGAGCAATCAGTTGGTCTTTCCCTGGGGAATAAGAACCTTATCTGGGAATTCAAGTTCAGGGACTAGGGCCATAAACAAACAAATTTCAATGTGAAGATCTTCAGGGACCTCAAACACTTCTAAAACCCTTCGGCGTGCTTCACGCAGCAACCTTAGGAGTGGGTCGCAACAGGTCTCTGTGTGCAGGTAGGTGAAACCCAATAATTTACTTATTACTGATTCTGGATGTGAAGACCAAGTATCTTGGAAGCTTTCTCAATTCAAATAAGACTCAGGACTGAAACGATATCTGCTCTATTCTCTTTTCCTAGTGACTCAAATATCTGCCCATTGATTGCTAAGTAGAAATGATGGTGATACGACTTACGTAATAGCGTCTGACATCCTTATTCATAAATCAGACTGCTTGAGAACTTAAAAACAATCATGAAAAATCTCTTTAGGAGTATATTTCAGCTTACGATAAAACAATGCTTCTTGCCTTAGAACTGGCAGAAAGAATGATTTAGCAGGCACTCTACACCAGATGAGAAGCTTCTTAAGTGCCTTTCAGCAGTAAGATTCTATGTCTCCAAGAAAGACCTACTAAATGATCTAATGTCCATAAAAACAAATTTATCTCCCCTTTTTGATTTTTACATTGCCCAGGGTGATTGAATTCTAAGATGGAAAGATTCCCTGTTGCCAATATTCAGTCTCTATATTGCTGGTGGTTATGAGAGCTCATACTGAAATGCAGTTTGTCCCTAACACAACCCATGTTTAAATAAGTTTAAGACAAGTTCCAGAGGTGGAGTTAAATGGAACATACTCTTGAAATCATATCAGAAGCTATTTGAAATTGAATATGCAATATTTTTTTTATCCAAATTGTTTCACAAAATGATTAACAATAGGTATACTTTTAAAGCTTTATTTACTAAGAATTTATTATTTTAATAAACTTTTACATTTTATTTTTAAAAATGAACTTAAACTATATGTTAAAAAACTAAAATAGCTCTTTCCAAAAACAAATGCTTAATCAAACAGGATTCTAAAGAAAAGGGAGATAACCAGTGCTGTGCTACAAAAAGTTTTATTTTGGTGACATATACTTAATGAAATAAAAAGCAATCCTAGCTTTGCCATTTGTTATGTTTCATTAGGAGAGGGAATTACTAATGTGTAAGGATATATGTAAGTTTTTTGAATATGCAAAATTATAATTCACTTGCTGTTTCTATTTCAACTATAAAAGCCTTCAGTTAGATAGAATGAAATCCTGGGACTTAAATAGGAAAATATATTAAGAACATTCAAAACATGCTAATAATATTCATTACTGATACTAATTTTTTGCCTCCACTGTTATCAGGCTCTGTGCTAACTAACCTTTATATGTACATTATATCACTTATTTCTCACAACAAAAGATTGTTAAGTACTGGGTAAAAATCCCACAGTAAATAATTGGTGGACTACTAATCAACCAACCAACTAACCAATCAAACAAACAAATAAATGACATTAAAAAATAATCATTAACAATATCCTCTGTAGACACTTTGAGGAACTTAATCTCATTGAGCCAGACTTGTCTCATAAGACATAAAAATAATTATATCCATCTTCTAGGATACTCCTGCAGAATAATGAAACCATCATTGCAAAATGCCTCATATAGTTGTGGCCACAGAGTTCACTACATGCTAAATAATGCTAACACTCTCCTGCACTCATTTTTTTATACGAGTAAAAGTAGACAAAATTTAATAAATCAAACCTACAAGTAATATTTTTTAAAATCCGAATAGGTTTTAAACAATTCAAAGGAAAGATATAAACTGGAAAGGAAGGGACGGTAGAATAAAATAATAGAGAAATGTCTGAGCAACTAGAAATCAGAGTGACAGGATGGGACTGGCTTACTTAGCAGAAGAAAGGAAATATGACTAAGTAAAGTGGATTCAGAGTTTATGAATGATACTAACAAGGAATATTATTGAGGTGTCATCTGTAGTCAACTAAAGCAAAGGGATGTGGCAGAAATCCCAAGGAACATCTCAGTGTACTGACAGTGTTTCCCACAGAAATACTGAAATTCTCAAGGATGATACAAAATATGGGCTGGAGAGAAGGCCTGTTAGCTAAGAAAAAAATGACTGGAAGTCACTGGCTCATCAGCTTCTTATAGGTAGCTATCTTTCACCATTAAACATACACAGAGGCACATGTGTATATGTAAATACATACATAAACATGTATGCACACATACACATATTCATGAAATATATTTTAATATAATTAATGTACGTATATAAACACTAATACGTATAATAATATAATAATGTATTTCATTCAATGTATACACCCAAAAGTGAATTAAAAATTAACAGCTTAGTTAAGCAGTTTTAAGAACCTGAAATTCGTCTCTGGAGAGTTTGTATTTCTGAATTCTGTGAAGGATTGTGAGAATACCAGTTAAGATGTGAGACCTAAGGTTTCTGAACAGAAACTGATTTCTAATGAGACATTTAGCAATCTAGCATGTAACAGAAAAGCAATTTTGCCATTTGTTAATCTCTTTCCATTTTCCCTATTAAAGGATGAAAGCTACAAAATAAATGGCTCCAGGGAATCTCACCGGGGTTACTGAGTTCATTCTCATGGGGGTCTCCCACCATCCAGAGCTCCAGATTCCACTATTCCTAATTTTCCTGGTGATCTACGGGCTGACGGTAGCAGGGAACCTGGGCATCATCACCCTCACCAGTGCTGACTCTCAACTGCAAACCCCCATGTACTTTTTCCTCCGACACTTAGCTATCATCAATCTTGGCAATTCTACTGTCATTGCTCCTAAAATGCTGGTTAACTTCTGGGTTTTGAAGAAAACCATATCTTACTATGGATGTGCAACCCAGTTGGGTGGATTCATAGCTTTTATCGTGGCTGAGATTTTCATGCTGGCTGCAATGGCCTATGATCGCTATGTGGCTATTTGCAACCCCCTGCTATACATGGTGGTGGTATCTTGGCACATCTGCCTTCTGCTGGTATCCCTCACATACCTCTACGGTTTGAGCACAGCCCTGTCAGTCTCTTCCTGTGTTTCCTCTATGTCTTATTGCTCTTCCAATGTGATCAACCATTTTAACTGTGATAGTCTCCCTTTGTTAGCATTGTCCTATATGGATACCTACATTCCAGAAACAGTAGCGTTTGCCTTTTCAGGAACCAATTTGTTTTTCTCCATGATTGTTGTTTTAATATCCTACTTCAATATTGTCCATGCCATTTTGAGGATACGTTCCTCCCAGGGACGACAAAAAGCCTTTTCCACCTGTGCTTCCCATATGATGGCTGTCACTGTGTTCTACAGGACTCTGCTCTTCATGTATTTGCAACCAAGGACCAACCACTCATTAAATACTGATAAAATGGCCTCTGTCTTCTACACCCTAGTGATGCCAATGCTGAATCCCCTCAATTACAGCCTAAGGAACAGGCATGTGAAGGGTGCAGTAAAGAGGTTCCTGGATAACCCATGCTATTATTCAAATTAATGTAAATTTGAAACTACAACTGTCAGGTAGAAAGGTAGACATAAGCAGGTGGAGGGAGAATAAAGCCAGTAAAGCCCACTAAAAGGGGCTCAAATACTTAATTCGATAAAATCAGAGGGCAAGAGAAACCTCACAGATGTAATTAGTTGAAGTGTCAAAGATTAGGAGTTACTTAGAATTTCCAAACATTCCCCAGATGGAAAAAACAACATACCCAAATGAGAAGTCTCCAAGCTCAAACTCTCCCCAGATAAGAGAAAATAAAATACACAAATACAGGTACAGACATCATCAGAGCACCTCCTGCCTTCTTTTTATCAATTACACTGGTGGAGGGCAGAGACAGGAGACAAGCACCACGATTATTTTTCCAAAAGTGTTTAGTAAGAACAGGGAGGATTTCATCTTAAAGCTAAGAGTCCATTTCAAAAACCAGGGGGTTAGGAAGGAAGATTCCAAACATATTCTTTAGTAAACAATCACTCCGTCCACTTTGGAGGCAGGTGCAGGTGGTGTTGACTGGTGTGTTCCCAGAGGGCAGTTACCCTGGAGAGGAACGGACCAATTTCTGTAAATTAATTCTGCAAAATTACTGGAGGATTGATAATAAAAGAGATTTAATGCCTCATACCAGAGATAAGCATTTTGAGACCACTTTACAAGTTTGTACCCCTTGGCCCTTTGGAAGTCCTTAAAAGAGGGAACCCCCATGCCTCCTCTCTGAGAAAGATAAGGAAAATATTCAACACAGCCGTCAAGGTCAGCAAACCGCTTTTTCCCTCCGGTTGGCAAAGCCCTCCCAGCTCCCCACTCCCCTCCTCCAGGCTCCTCTTCCGCCCTGCACATGCCGAAATGCCACATATCAAAATAATATAAATTGCTCCCCTTGCTTTGTGTTCCGGGCTCAGACCTTGGGAGATGACTCCCCTCCGGGCCCACCCGTGTAAAACAAACCTCAACTCTCCAAGACCTCCGAGTGCCGCTTGGTTCTTCCATCAGTGATCCAGTCCAGATAATCCAGTATTCTCCGTAACAAGGACACCCACGCTTTTTCTCTATTTGATTGTATGACTTTAAATAAAACTTTCTCACTGCTCAACTTAACTGCGTTTTGTCTCTGTGCTTTTCCAGTGGTAAGCATCTTTGTGTCTTTACTATTTCATTCTATTTCCAAGTCTTCACTTAGTCTCTGCTTTACTCCTGATAAGTAGGGAGGGGCTACTGAGAGCTCAGATTTGGGCCGGCAAGTTCTCCTTGCTTGGGTGACCCAGACGGAACTGTTTCAGGAACCTGCCTGAGACTGTCTTTTCTTTGGGAAGTTCTCAGAATATAGTCTTACTCCATCCCATGCTCTGTGGCTCCCCAAATCCCAGGGTGGGGAGGGCTAGCCCCCAGCCAGGCAGATCCAAGTGGACAAGGGACACCAAGTGACCCTGGCTTTAAGAGATGCAAGGGAATCTGCCCTACACCAAGAAATATTTTGCAAACTTTCCCTCTGCACCTCTGAATTTTCCTGCTCTCAGCTGCCTGCAAGGCTGCTGCCATTCATTTCTACTCTCGCCCTAATGAATTCCTTCCTTATCTACACCCATCCAACCTTCTCAGGTATTCCTTCTTATTCAGTCAAGAACTCTCCCCCTCTAGGATAAGGTTTCACCTGGTGCACCAAGAGAAAGCTGTGTCTGGCAACAATACCAGGCCTCCAAGTCCAAGTGTTATCAATCAAAGACTTCTCTGCCCTGCCAAGACCCCATAAAAGAAGCCTCAGAGTAAACTGCCTGCACCTGTCTAACCTCAGGCAGGCCCGCTCTGCTGTACAGGGTGAATTAAAATTCACTTTGCCTGCCTAACTTTTGTTTGTTTGGTGTCTTATGCTCTCTACCTTCACTCTCCGAACTGACTTCTCCCCAGCACTATCTTCCTTTAAGAGTGTTCATTTGCTTTTGAAAATCTTGCTGAGAGAAGAGACCATTCAAGAGTTAAAAATTCCATTAATTTAAATGGCAAAATCTTAATCCTTTTATTGCAACCTCAAATACCCAATTTTCCTTTGTGAAAAATACACTAATTGACTGAAAAACACACATTTACATAAGTAATAAAAATAACTTGAAAATGAATACATTTTAAATGTAAATTATTGAAGGATTTTTATAATTTCTAAACAAGGAAGAGAAACTCTGATAGCTGGTGATAGAGGTGAGAATTATTTCTTGGAAGGTGATAAGGAGTCAGATCATCTTCTTTGCCATAGATATCTTTTGTTCAGCTGTTTAAAATTTTATTAAGTTTTTGAAGCATTTTATCTACCAATTTCTTAAGCTTTGGGGGTCCATTTTTATCTTGCACTTAAAATAAATTTGTATCAGAGGAAAAATAAACCTTTAGGAGAAAATTAATACTAAACAGAAAATTCTTACATATGCATAGAAATAGGACATGTGGCAAAATGGAAAAAAATATGTAAAGGGGGTTATTTTTCTTCCCTCTCTCTTGGTGTATGTATGTAAAGTGAAATGTTGCTATTCTACCCAAATCTGACAAAAAATAAATTTTCTCCAGATCATTCTTACAGCAAACATTGTTGTATAGAATTGATGGTCTTTATTGTGGAGTCATAACAACAAACAAACAGCATTTTTGTTTGGTGTGTTTTGGAATAAAATGTTTTTAGATAAAAAAGTTGAGTCATTGTCTTCAAAGTAACGCTAATTATGAAAGACACTCATGACAAAAAATAAGTAAAAGTAAATGTTTATTAAGTGGCATATGTTTGTACATGTAAACCTTTATTAACATACAATGGAGTGAGAAAGAGTGGGTGTAGCATTAGGAAAAAGGCAATATCTGGAAATAAATTATATTCATGAAATATTTAGGGAAATCAAAAATAAGTCATATACAGTGGCCATGAGACTCAGATCCATGAGTTAATTTATGACATTAGTCATAAATAAGCTGAAAACACTGTATGATGTATATTTCTAGTCTTGAGGGACAAAATTAGCAATAACTTGATAGCATTTTGCCCTCAAGACTTTTATGTTTTATTATTTATAAGTATATAAAAGTCTATAATGTCTATTATTTTATGTTTGTCTATTTGCTTTTATTTTGTTATGGTTGTATTTAGCTTCACCCACCAAGTGTATTTCCCAGCAGAGAACTATTCTGTGAGTCTGGTTAGGAGAACAGAATTGAAGCAACAGGACTAAAGTCACACTTGCTTTCTATCAATCCCATGTATTAAATAAATGAAAATCTGGAATGAAAACTGGAGTTCTGCTACCTTTCAATGCGGTTTACATATACGTATTTTCTAAAAGTAATTGTGTTGTTACGTGTACTAGTTCCCTAATGGTACTGTAAAAAGCACCACCAATTCAGTGGCTTGAAGCGACACAAAATTATTATGCCATTGCAGGGGCCGAGGGCACGCTGGTCCAAGATGTGTCACTTAGGCATGAAGATATTCGAAACTGGAAATCTCTGAGGCCCACATAACTGAGTAAAAAGCATGTAGGTGGGAACTGTTTCAGGGAGAACCGTCACCTTAGCTAGCTATATTATAGGGTAAACTAGGCGTGGGAGACAGAGAAGAATGCGGCTAAAGCTGTAAAGTTCCTCTTTGCACAGCTTCAGTGCTTCTGGGGGCCACCAAGTATTTTGTTTATCAAACATTTACTCTTTTCATATTCCTGTGAGTTGCTTCCCTTGTCCTTTGAAGTCTCAGGCCCCGCCCCCTTCTCCTTTGCACAGGATGACATGTAGACCTCGTTCTCCCTGACTGTCCTTGGAATCTCTGTCTATGGTTTCCTGTACTCACTGTACATAATTAAACTTTGTTTATTTTTCTGCTATTAATCCATGTCATGGCAATTTGATTCCTAGACCAGCTAGAAGAACCTCGAGGGGGAGGGGAAATTCCTTCCTTCCCAACACTATGGCTCTGGAGTCAGAAGTTCAAAAATGATTCTCACTGGTCTAACATCAGGGTTATCAGCAGGCTGCATGCCTGGCAGGACCTCTGGGAGAATCTGTTCTCTTGCCACTTCCACCCTCTAGAGGTTCCCCACATCCCTTGCCTGGTTCCCTTTCATCGAGCAATCCCACCTCTCTGACCTCTGCTTCCACTGCTGCCTCATTTCCTTCTCTGACTCTCTCGCCTCCCTCACTTTCCTGTGATTATGTTGGTCCCACGCAGATAATCCAGCAGAGCATCCTCACTCCAACGTCTTTAACTTATTCTCATGATGTGAGCATCCAACATGGGGTTGTTCATGTCAGGCTTGCCTGATTTCCCGCCGACTGCCTCTGTAAACATACACCACCCTGAAAGGTGTGCTGGTGAACACCTGAACCAGGTAACGCCGTATGCCAGCCGTGCCTGTGAATGCCTGAGCTGGGTAACGCTACACGTGGACTGTCCCTTCTCATCTCTGACCCCTAGATGGATGGACAGGGCATATAAGGGACCGGACACAGACCCATGTGGCAAGCTTGTCCCAGAGGTCCCTGATACAGGACCACAGACGTGTGCTCCGAGGCTTGCTCCTACTCCATCATGGATTCGTCAGTCCACTGGAACTGTCTCTGCTGCTTTGCATTCCCCTTGGGAAAGAGGAGAGGCTGATGGGGGCAGCCCAGACCTGAATCATCCACTGTGACCCGAATTGATCTGTGATATATGGGACTTTCAGATATGCTTAATCTTCTGCATATCTGTTGAGTGTTGTGTGAAAGGAAATTGCTACATGAACTGTATGATTTGTGCAAACTTAAGGGTGTTAAGTTCATTACTCCATTGCCCTGCAGATCCATACTTCCTGACCCACTCACGTCACCTCATTAGCAAATCTGTTTCTTTTCTGGAGGGCAACCTGTTCGCAGATTCTGAGTGGAAGGACATCGGCATTCTTGGTGGGGTAAGAGGATCATTATTCTGCCTAAATATCTACATCGATACTGGCATATTTTGTTAAAGGTGGCAACCTAAAATCTTACACCTGTCTCATTCACCGGTACTCATAGTCTCACAAGAGCAAAGCTTACACACAAATACCCTTTCTACATTACATAGCTTCAAAATTTTTTCTAAACAAAGTGGACACAAATCCCTCTTTGAATGAAGGATAAGCAAAAAGCACTGAGTTCAAAGGTTCCTAAAGTATATGTACACATGCACACACATTCATGTGTTAGGCAGAAAATAGATATGAGCAGGTGGAGGAGAATAAGGTCAGTAAAGCCCACTAAAAGGGAGTCAAAGAATTAACCAGATAAAACAAGAGCCAGAAAGGACTCACGGAGTTAATGAGTTAATCAGTTGAAGCTCCAAAGTCCAGGAGTAACTTAGAATGTCCAGATACTCCCCAAATAAAGAAAAGCATCTGAGTGCAGCCCATCTCTACATTGTACCAATTAGATCATGCCATTGTAAGATTTACTTAAATCTGCTGAAAGGCACAGTTTATTCTTTTTTTTTAAGATATATGAATTGATTGCTATATGTAAAGTCTGCTTGGGTTATTTTTTTTTTCATTGAAACTTTTTATTTTTTTATCATTAATCTACAATTACATGAAGATCATTATGTTTTCTAGGCTCTGCCCAACCCCAAGTCCCCCCTACAAACCCCACTACAGTCATTGTCCATCAGCATAGTAAGATGTTTTACAATCACTACTTGTCTTCTCTGTGCTGCAAAGCCCTCCCCTTTCCCCCACCCCAAACATTATACATGCTAATCATAATACCCCCTTTCTTCTTCCCTACCCTCCCATTCTCCCTAATCTCTTTCCCTTTCATAACTGTTAGTCCATTCTTGGGTTCTGTGATTCTACTGCTGTTTTGTTCCTTCAGTTTTTCTTTTGTTCTTATACTACACAGATCAGTGAAATCATTTGGTATTTGTCTTTCTCCGCTTGACTTATTTCACTAAGCATAATACCCTCTAGCTCCATCCATGTTGTTGCAAATGGTAGGATTTGTTTTCTTCTTATGGCTGAATAATATTCCATTGTGTATATGTACCACATTTCCTTTATCCATTCTTCTACTGACGGACACTTAGGTTGCTTCCATTTCTTGGCTACTGTAAATAGTGCTGCGATAAACATGGGGGTGCATCTGTCTTTTTCAAACTGGAGTGCTGCATCCTTAGAGTAAATTCCTAGAAGTGGAGTTCCTGGATCAAATGGTAAGTCTATTTTGAGTAATTTGAGGAATCCCCATATTGCTTTCCACAATGGTTGAACTGATTAACATTCCCACCAGCAGTGTAGGAGGGTTCCCCTTTCTCCACAACCTTGCCAACATTTGTTGTTGTTTGTCTTTTGGATGGTAGCCATCCTTACTGGTGTGAGGTGATATCTCATTGTGGTTTTAATCTGCATTTCTATGATAACTAGTGATGTGGAGCATCTTTTCATGGGTCTGTTGGCCATCTGAATTTCTTCTTTGGAGAACTGTCTGTTCAGCTGCTCTACCCATTTTTAATTGGATTATTTGCTTTTAGTTTGTTGAGGTGTGTGAGCTCTTTATATATTTTGGATGTCAAGCCTTTATTGGATCTGTCATTTATGAAAATATTCTTCCATACTGTAGGGTATCTTTTTGTTCTATTAATGGTGTCCTTTCCTGTACAGAAGATTTTCAGCTTGGAATAGTCCCACTTGTTCATTTTTGCTATTGTTTTCCGTGCCCGGGGAGATATATTCATGAAGAAGTCCCTCATGTTTATGTCCAAGACATTTTGCCTATGTTTTTTTCTAAGAGTTTTATGTTTTCATGACTTACATTCATGTCTTTGATCCATTTTGAATTTACTTTTGTGTATGGGGTTAGACAATAATCCAGTTTCATTCTCTTACATGTAGCTGTCCAGTTTTGACAGTACCATCTGTTGCAGAGACTGTCATTTCCCCATTGTATGTCCATGGCTCCTTTACCGAACATTAATTGACCATAAATGTTTGGATTAATGTCTGGAGTCTCTAATCGTTTCCACTGGTCTGTGGCTCTGTTCTTGTGCCAGTACCAAATTGTCTTGATTACTATGGCTTTGAAGTAGAGCTTGAAGTTGGGGAGTGAGATCCTCGCCACTTTATTCTTCTTTCTCAGGATTACTTTGGCTATTCAGGGTTTTTGGTGTTTCCATGTGAATTTTTGAATGATTTGTTCCAGTTTGTTGAAGAATGCTGTTGGTAATTTGATAGGCATTGCATCAAATCTGTATATTGTTTTGGGCAGGATGGACATTTTGACAATATTAATTCTTCCTATCCAAGAGCATGGGATGAGTTTCCATTTGTTAGTGTCCCCTTTAATTTCTCTTTAGAGTATCTTATAGTATTCAGGGTTTAGGTCTTTCACTTCTTTGGTTAGGTTTATTCCTAGGTATTTTATTCTTTTTGATGCAATTGTGAATGGAATTGTTTTCCTGATTTCCCTTTCTATTGGCTCATTGTTAGTGTATAGGAAAGCTACAGACTTCTGTGTGTTAATTTTGTATCCTGCAACTTTGCTGAATTCCATTATCAGCTCTAGTAGTTTTGGAGTGGAATCTTTAGGGCTTTTTATGTACAATACCATGTCATCTGCAAATAGTGACAGTTTAACTTCTTCTTTACCAATCTGGATTCCTTGTATTTTTTGTTTTGTCTGATTGCCATGGCTAGGACCTCCAGTACTATGTTAAATAACAGTGGGGATAGTGGGCATCCCTGTCTAGTTCCCGACCTCAGAGGAAAAGTTTTCAGCTTCTCGCTGTTCAGTATGATGTTAGCTGTGGGTTTATCATATGTGGCCTTTATTATGTTGAGGTACTTGCCCTCTATACCCATTTGCTGAGAGTTTTATCATGAATGGATGTTGAATTTTTTTGAATGTTTTTCAGCATCTATGGAGATGATCATGTGGTTTTGGTTTTTCTTTTTGTTTATGTGGTGGATGATGTTGATGGATTTTTGAATGTTGTACCATCCTTGCATCCCTGGGATGAATCCCACATGGTCATAGTGTACGATCCTTTCGATATATTTTTGAATTCGGTTTGATAATATTTTATTGAGTATTTTTGCATCTAGGTTTATCAGGGATATTGGTCTTAATTTTATTTTTTGGTGGGGTCTTTGGCTGGTTTTGGTATTAGGGTAATGTTGGTTTCATAAAATGAGTTTGGGAGTATTCCCTCCTCTTCTATTTTTTGGAAAAGTTTAAGAAGAATGGGTATTATATCTTATCTGTATGTCTGATAAAATTCCCAGGTAAATCCATCTTTCCTGGGGGTTTTTTCCTTGGGTAGTTTTTTGATTACCGCTTCAATGTCTTTGCTGGTAATTGGTTTGTTTAGGTTTTGTGTTTCTTCTTTGGTCAGTCTTGGAAGGTTGTATTTTTCTCAGAAATTGACCATTTCTTCTAGGTATTCCAACTTCTCAGCATATAGGTTTTCATAGTAGACTCTAATAATTCTTTGTATTTCTGTTGTGTCTGTCATGATGTTTCCTTTCTAATTTCCATTTCTGTCGATGTGTGTTGATACTCTTTTTCTCTTAATAAGTCTGGCTAGAGGCTTATCTATTTTGTTTATTTTTTCAAGGAACCAGTTCTTGGTTTCATTGATTTTCACTATAGTTTTATTCTTCTCAATTTTGTTTATTTCTTCTCTGATCTTTATTATGTCCCTCCTTCTGCTGACTTTAGGCCTCATTTGTTCTTCTTTTTCCTATTTTGATAACTGTGACATTAGACTATTCATTTGGGTTTTTTCTTCCTTCTTTTAAATATGCCTGGATTGTTATATACTTTCCTCTTAAGGCTGCTTTTGCTGTGCCCCACAGAAGTTGGTGCTTTGTGTTGTTGTTCTCTTTTGTTTCCATATATTGCTGGATCTCCATTTTAATTTGGTCATTGATCCAATGACTATTTAGAAGCGTGTTGTTAAGCCTCCATGTGTTTGGGATCCTTTTTGATTTCTTGGAACAATTTATTCCTAGTTTTATCCCTTTGTGGTCTGAAAAGTTGGTTGGTAGGATTTCAATCTTTTGGAATTTACTGAGGCTCTTTTTATGGCCTAGTATGTGGTCTATTCTGGAGAATGTTCCATGTGTACTTGAGACAAATGTGTATCCTGCTGCTTTTGGGTGTAGAGTTCTATAGATGTCTCTTAGGTCCATCTGTTCTATTGTGTTCTTCAGTGCCTCTGTGTCCTTACTTATTTTCTGTCTGGTGGATCTGTCCTTTGCAGTGAATGGTGTGTGGAAGTCTCCTAGAATGAATGCATTCCATTCTATTTCCTCCTTTAGTTCTGTTAGTATTTCTTTCACATATGCTGGTGCTCCTGTGTTTGGTGCATATATATTTAGAATGGTTATATCCTCTTGTTATACTGAGCCCTTTATCATTATGTAGTGTCCTTCTTTATCTCTTGTTACTTTCTTTGTTTTGAAGTCTATTTTGTCTGATACTAGTACTGCATCACCTGCTTTTTTCTCCCAATGGTTTGCATGAAATATCTTTTTCTATCCCTTGACTTCGAGTCTGTGCATGTCTTTTTGTTTGAGGGGAGTCTCTTTTAAGCAGCATATAGATGGGACTTGTTTTTTTATCCATTCAGTGACTCTATGTCTTTTGATTGGTGCATTCAGTCCATTTACATTTACGGTGATTATCGATAGGTATGTACTTAATGCCATTTCAGGATTTAGATTTGTGTTTACCAAAAGTTCCAGATTTCTTTCCTTACCATCTAAGAGTCTACCTTAACTCACTTAGTATGCTGTTACAAACACAATCTAAAGGTTCTTTTCTATTTCTCCTCCTTCTTCTTCCTCCTTCATTCTTTATATATTAGGTATCAAATTCTGTACTTTTTTTTAATCCCTTGATTGAATTTGGGGATATTCAATTTAATTTTGCATTTACCTTGCAATCAGATCCTCCACCCTCCCTTCTGTGATTTTTCTACCTGTGGTGACATCTATCCAACCCTAAGAACATTTCCATCTATAGCAGTCCCTCCAAAATAGACTGCAGAGATGGTTTGTGGGAGGTAAACTCTCTCAGCTTTTGTTTATCTGGAATTTGTTTAATCCCTCCTTCAAATTTAAATGATAATCTCACTGGATAACGTAATCTTGGTTCCAGGCCCTTCTGTTACATGGCACTTAATACATCATGCCACTCCCTTCTGGCCTGTAAGGTTTCTGCTGTGAAGTCTTGATGTTAGTCTGATGGGCTTTCCTTTGTATGTGATCTTATTTCTGCCTCTGGCTGCTTTTAACAGTCTTCCCTTATCCTTGATCTTTCCCATTTTAATTACTATGTGTCTTGGTGTTGTCTTCCTTGGGTCCCTTGTGTATGGGTTCTGTGGATCTCCATGGCCTGACAGACTATGTCCTTCCCCAGATTGGGGAAGTTTTCGGGAAATACCTCCTCAAAGACACTTTCTATCCCTTTCTCTCTCTTCTTCTTCTTCTGGTATCCCTATAATGCGAATATTGTTCCGCTTGGTTTAGTCACACAGTTCTCTCAAAATTCTTTCATTTTAGAGATCCTTTTTTCTCTCTGTGCCTCGTCCTCTTTGTATTCCTCTTCTCTGGTCTCTATTTCATTTATTGTGTCCTTCACCGTATCCAACCTGCTTTTAATATCCTCCATCGTGTTGTTTAACGATTGGATCTCTGATCTGAATTTATTCCTGAGTTCTTGGATGTCTTTCTGTACCTCAATTAGGATGGTGATTATTTTTATTTTGAACTCCGTTTCAGGAAGAGTCACTAGGTCCATATCATTTAAATCTTTCTTGAGAGTTGTATTAACAATTTTACTCTGGACAAGGTTCCTTTGGCGTGTCATGTTGTATATGGCGCCCTCTAGTGTCCAGAAGCTCTATTCTGGAGCTGCTGAGCCCCTGAAGCAATATCAGGCGTCGCAGGGAGCAGTACTGGGGGGAGGAAAGAGCTGTTCCCCACCTCCTGGCTCCAGTGCCTCTCTCCACTGCCTGAGTCAGTGGGCCGGGCACACAGGTATAAGTTTTTGCCCCAGAGCAGCTAGATATGGATCCCTGCTTACCACAAGCAGACAGAATCCCAGTCTCTGCAGGAGCTCTTCCTGTATTAACTTTCCAACCCGGTAGTCATGCGAGTCTCATGAAAGCACCATGAAAAGTAGGTTTGTGCTCCCAGCGCAGATCTCCGGAGTTAGGTATTCAGCAGTTCCAAGCCTTCCACTCCTTCCCTGCTCTGTTTCTCTTCCTCTCAGTGAGCTGGGGTGGGGGAGGGGCTTAGGTCCCATGGAGCCACAGCTCTGGTACGTTACTCCATTTGCTGAGGTCTGCTCTTTTCTCCAGCTGTGTGCAGTCTGATGCGTCCTCTTTCCTGTTGCTCTCTCAGGAATAGTTGCACCAATTAAATTTTCTAATTGTATCCAGATTTAGGAGGAAACCTCTGTCTCTCCTCTCATGCCGCCATCTTTTTGACTGGTGTGTTTTTACTATTGCTAAATAAATATAATATGAGGCAGTAGGTAGAGAGAGAAGAAAAACATTTTTAAAAGGTCTGTATTCCTTTCTCAATCACCCCACTTTCATGAAATAGCAGATGATAAGCAGCATTACATATCTGTCTCTTATTCCTGAGGGACACAGTGTTCAACACCCAGGGACCAGACACAGACATGGTTGTATAATGCAGGTCAGTCAGGAGCATGGCTGAGCCCTCTGCAGACAGAATTGTGCACAGCAAAGGAGTCAGTAGTTCCGTGTCATGTACTAATATTTTTCTTGTTTTATTCATTTATACTTTAGACTTCCTTAGTTTTTTATTCTTTTTTAAATGAAAGCATATTATAAAACCTAAGGAGATTATGGATTATTAGACACACTTTTATTTGAATGAGTTATCAATGTTTTTTGTTATATTTTATATAAATATAGAGAGAGAAGGCAGGGCTTATAATACTTTGCACACATGGATTATGGAGAAGACTAGATTTTTTTTTACTGGTTTCAATATGCTACCTACACTTTTAAATACTCTTAAAAATATTTCCACTTGTAAAGGGAAGCTTTTTTAAAATATAAATCTACAGAACAGATATTTAAAGGAATTTAAGCCATGGGTTTGCACACTAATATATTGAGCATTTGATTATTATTCAGATATTCTTTATCTGTTCTTCATCTACCTTCAACTCCACTTTCCTTTCATT
Source organism: Manis pentadactyla (assembly GCF_030020395.1). Lineage (NCBI taxonomy): Eukaryota > Metazoa > Chordata > Mammalia > Pholidota > Manidae > Manis > Manis pentadactyla. Next base: position 20,422,511 of record NC_080027.1, on the reverse strand, counting down.
CTCACAGAACAGAGAAGGTCATGGGCAGTATTATGTTGTACATAGCTGGTTTGGGTAAAATACAACAGTGGAACATAAAAATTCAATAGCCACCCATGGACCAGAAATCCTTTTATAGCCAAAGGAGGCAGAATACAGAGATATTCATACCAAACAGGGTTAAAAGAAAACAATAATAGATATTACATTTTCTACATTATTAAGAAGGGGGCAAAGTTGAGTCATCCACAGCTCTGAGGTTATGAGCCTATGGACATAAGAATACTTTTATGAGGAGTCCTACACATGTACTGTTGGTGACTAGTTCATGTGGATTTCTTATAGATTTGGGCAGAGAGACTCAAACACTCATCCATACTCCCGTGCTTGCCTCTCTTACCCGTGCTGGCAGCATCTGTATGATTATGTCCCAAACATTCTTCCTATTCTTCCCCAAGCAACAGCACCTGTTCAGAGGTGAGCATGATTAGCAGATCACTCATTTAGCCCCATCCACCTTGTCATCGAGCAACTGCCACCTCTGTGCTGCAGGGGGTCCTGAATCACAGACTATCTCTGTGCTTTGTTTGTTGAGGCTGGATGGACCCAGAGGAGTTACGGAGTGAAAGGTGCTTTGTGGACCCATCAACCTGACATAGCTTTGGCTGCTCCACTATTTTGGATGATAAGGCAAAAGCAAATAAGTATATTCACTATCTGCACCTTTACTGAATTGTGTGTCTCTCTCATAGGGTATGAAAATACATCTACTAAATATTTTATAAAACAAGCATTTTCAGAAGACATGGTTATGTTCATACTAATTGTGAAATTACTGTCTCCACTCTGAGGACATCAATTTCTTAATATGAGATCTTAATACAAGGTAGTAGAACCAAACTACATATATTGGTGTGGAAATAGCCTGATTTAATTTGGATGAGAATGCTACACCTCTATACAATTCCATACAAATGTTGCTGTAATTGTTTTGGTATCATTTTATCAATATAAATTTCTTTGGATACAGTTGCAGGTGAGTCAGTTTACTTGAACAGTCCTGGATTACCTCTTTTTCTCGTTATGGGAAAATTGAAAGGAGCAGCAGTCTTACTATTAAGACAATAAGATGATATAAATCCAGCCCTTTCCTTTCCATCTTTCACAACCAGGGGTTTCTGGACGTGAGCAATGGCTGCTGACAACTGCACTGGGGTCACTGACTTCATATTGTGGGGACTCTCTGGCAGACAGGATGTACAGCAGGGGCTCTTTGTGCTCTTCCTGCTGGTTTAAGGCATAACCATGCATAAACGGTGCATAGCCATTTGCAACCCACTTCTTTACACAGTGCCCATGCCCAGGAGACTCTGTATCCAGCTCGTGGCCATTGTGCACATGGGAGGGTTGGTTGACTCGGCAATCCACACCTGTTGTACATTTCGATTGCCAATCTAGGGATGATCCTGCTGGTCAAGGTGGACCCCAGACTCCACTCGCCCATGTAGTATTTCCTGAGCTATCTGTCCTTCTGTGATGTCTGCTACTCCTCCACTGTCTCTCCCAACATACTGGCTGATTTCTTATCTGAGCAGAAGAGGACACCACAAACTTTATGTGCCATTCAGATGTATTTTTGGGGGATCTTTGGAGATGTGGAATGTCTCCTGTTGGCGGTCATGGCTTATGATCATTATTTAGCCATTTTCAACCCACTTCTTTAAGCAGTGGCCATGCCCAGGAGACTCTGTATCCAGCTCATGGACATTGTGTACATGGGAGGGTTGGTCGACTCGGCAATCCACACCTGTAGTACATTTCGATTGTCATTCTGAAACTCGCACATCATCAACCACTTTTTCTGTGACATCCCACCCTTGCTAGCCTTCTCTTCCTCAGACACCTCCATCAATGAGATTCTTTTGTTCATTTTCAGTATCTGTGTTGTGGCGCTCAGTGTCATGACTGTCCTCCTCTCTTACATCTACATCCAAACTACCATCCTGAGGATGAAGTCAGCAGAGGGCAGACTCAAAGCCTTCTCTACGTGTGCCTCCCACTTAACTGCTGTGACCATATTCCACGGCACACTACTGTTCATGTATTTCTGACCCACCTCCACTTACACCATGGCCACGGACAAAGTGGTCTCTGTTTTCTACACAGTTGTCATCCCTATGCTGAACCTGCTGATCTACAGCTTGAGGAATAAAGATATGAAAGATGCCCTGAAAAAAATGGTCAGCACTAAATTATGTTCTGTGTGAAACAAGTTATTCCACCCAAAAGTGTTATTTAAAGGTTCTGAGATCTGAAGTTCAGGTCCTTTGATACAGGTTCCTGTAGTCTCAACAATACATCTTCTACATAATTTCCATTACTTATCACTGTGCCTAAGTTGAGTGTAGGGAACAGTCACTTTTGATCTTAACCTCCTCTCAATATATGAAGAGTGCTAATACATCCACTTTGCTGTTTTCAAAGAGAGTCTTTTTCTACCTGCTTTCCTTATTCATGGATAAGTCCCAGCGAGCTTTCATTGCCAGAACTTCCCATGTTTCTTGACATTATAATTCAACTTATTCTCCCAAGGTACAGTATTTTTTCATAAACATTGGTTTTATTTAATCATATGGGTTTGAGTGTCTTAAATTATGTTTGTGTATATCCTTCCTATGCACTAATATACCTGTGTAAATGATCCATCATAACACCTAGAAATATACCCAGAGTAAATAAGTAAATAAGAATAAATAAAAACACTGTTGCCCGAACTCACATTCAATGGCATTTTCATTGCACATTAGTAATTCACCCCTTAAGTAATTGCAAATGTTCTTTTGTGAAGGCATTTCAGAATGATAGTAAACCACGAGAGGCTGTCTGCTTTTCAAGGAGGCATTTGCATGACCTATGACAGACAATGGGATAATATGGTAATGGTAAAAAAATCTATGAGGAATACTTCTTTGGATAAACAGTTTGAAGGATTACTATCTGTACCATATTTTCTTAATTTAGGCATATTACTTGGTAATCATTCTTATGTCCATGTACATATTAGGAAAAACTGTTTGAAGTTTGTAAAAGTCCACTCAGAGGCTCATTGTGTTTGCAGTGTTCGGAAGTTATAAACATGCCATCTTCCTTCCATACAATATATGTCAGTCATATCTGGTAAAGACTGATTTGACATGCACAATGATTTCTTTAATCACATCTAATAAGTACAAACAAGGAAATTTAGTCTAAATAAATTAGTTCTTTAGCTCAATAACTGTAAGTCTAATAATGTAATACACCACTTTGCATAATTGTAATTTCATCTCCCTGGATGTTGCATTAGATGTTGAAAAATAATTTACTAGTATGTGTCATAGGATTCACTGATTAATAGGAACATCATGTATATGGCCTGAACTAGTTCTTCTGTGATGCAATTCTACAAAATCAGGGAAAACATTGTATCAGAATCTTTGATCTATTCTTGCTCATCTGCTTTAATCCTCACTATTCCCTTCCATTAGCTGCATCTCCTCATCATAGCATCCTCACACACCCACCAGGACTATTGGGAATCACTACTGTCCAGATATGGTATTACCAGTGGCTGTGTGCAGTGGTTGAGGTAGTAGGCATGTTTCCTTGCCCCGACACCTTTCCTTCAGCCTTGGTACTGAAATCCCTAAAGAAACAAATGGCCATGGTGATAGATTTGGGTGCATGCACAGAGCAGTGAACACGTGGAGGCATACTGGTGTAGGCTGTGTGATGACACGAGTGAGGCTGCAGCAATGCCAAAGCTCAGTGACCCAGCGGTGGGAGGCCTAGTGCAAGACGCACAGGCAGTGAGGTGAAATCTCTCTGGAAGCTCCTCTCCAGGAAAACGCTATGGCCCAGGCACCCAGTGCAGCTCTGAATCCCTGTGATTTTGAGGAAATCACTCCCCCTCTTGTCACCTGAGGAAAGAGACATAATTGAAATGAAACAAATACATTTATCTCTGGTCTCAGAATGCATTTCTGGGAGCAAGAATCAGGTGGCAACCCAAATTATGTTCCATTCAAGAAAGATGGTCAGTGAGATTTAAAGACAGAAGGGAATGTTGCGCATGTCATTTACAAAGAATTTTGACTGTAGCTGGTGGAAGAAAACTAAAACTGGCTGAAGTGAAGCTGTTGCTTGGCTATGACCAGGAGATGTTTGTTACTGTAGCAAGTTACACATGTCCTGGGCCACCCTTGGAATACTTCTGGTTTCTCCCAAATAAAAATTTCAGGGATCTACCTGTTCAGAGTGTGGGGAAGGACCCCTCCTTAATGGCCTCCTGGCTCCATGTTAAAACCCCTGGACCTAAGAGACTCCATTTCACTTCCCCTCTCATATTTGCCAGATCCCAGCACCTCCCCGTAAAAGAGGTCCTACCATAGGTTATCCCTAATGTCCTTTCCAGTCGTCACAGGCTGTCCATATCTATGATCTAATGCGTTGTGTACACCTATTCTCATTATAGGATATATAAAAACCAAACAACAACACAAGAGAGTGGCTTTATCTTCATGCAAAAACAATTCCACTGTGTCTCTGACAGATTTCAAAAGAAATAGAATAATGAAAATAGCTAGAGATTGCGCATTGTGGACATCAAATAATTTAAACACAAATCCACCCAACAGATATTCAGACTTTTATGGAGTCTTCACAGAAGTAATTGTACAACTTTATTAGTGTTCAATTAAATAAAATTTATAACCTCAGCACTCCACTATGACTCACACTTGAGCATCTATAATGATAAATATTTACAAAGTTATATAATGTATCGGCGTGCATATGGAACAGTTATAGCTTTCAACATTGAGGAAGAACTCAACATTCATACATCTTTCAAAAACCATGTCAGAGTCTCTATGAGAGCTGGCATATATTCCCCTTCTCATTATACCCAACAGAAATGAGTAATATGTATATGCAAAGCCTCCACAAAAGTGATCACACACACAGTAGCTTTATTGGAACCTGACAATAATGTGTGGGGTTTGTTCATTGGGCTACTACACAGCAGAGAATGAATGAACTATCGAATCTCACATACATGACACAGAGCAACAGAATTCAGACCAAAGGATACAAACTAAATTATTTCACTACTGTAAAGTTTTTTAAAATCACAGAAAATTATCATATTACACATTTATTTTTGTTGAGGTTATTGATTTCTCTGAAATGCACATTGTGTTCTTTTATTTGGTCATTGTACTGTGTGCCGTGACGTTTTGTTTCCAAAAATTAACGTGTTTATTTTAAATCATAAAATATGTGACTTCAAAGAATTTTCTGAACACAAAGGCTATGTACCGTCAGATTGTAAACAATTGCAGGATATTGTTATTTACATTTAAATCTCTTTGAGATCCTTAAATCCATGGTTTCAAGATATTTTTGTATAATTACTAAATAATACAAATTCAGATGGGGTTGAGCCAAGATGGTGGCATGAGTAGAGCAGCAGAAATCTCCTCCCAAAACCACATATATCTATGAAAATATAACAAAGATAACTCTCCCTAGAATAAAGACCAGAGACACAGGACAACATCCAGACTACATCCACACCTGTGAAAACCCTGTGCCTCTCTAAGGGGATAAGATACAAGCTCAGCCCGGTGGGACCTGAGACCCCCTCAGCCCAACTCCCAGTGGGAGGAGAGGAGGCTGAGCGGAGAAGGAGAGGGAGCCCAGGACTGCTGAACACCCAGCCCCAGCCATCCGGACCAGAGCACAGACACAGTGCATGCATATGGTGCTGGAAACTACAGAAAAAGGGCAGCTAGAACGGTGAGCAGGTATTGGAGGTCAGCGCTATAGGACAAAAGAAAAGTGAGTGGCCATTTTTTTTTTGTTTGTTTTTCTGTTCTTGTTTTGTTTTAGAGAGTGTTTTCTGGAAGTCTTAAAGGGACAGGGACCCCAATACTAGGGAAACAGGGCATCAAGACAGGTGAGCGGGTGCCTGAGCCTGGCACTGGAGAATAAAGAAAAACGAGCGGCCAATTTTAAAATTATTTTTATTTATTTAATTTTTTTGTGGTCGTTGTTTTGTTTTGGCGGGTGCTATTTGGAAGTCTTAAAGGGGCAGGGCGGGGCAGTTAGTCCAGAAGTAGGGAATCCAGGGATCTCTGGGCACCCTAACCGCTGGGCTGCAGGGAGCAGGGAGGCCACTTACGGACATAAATAGCCTCCCGGCCACTCCCACTCCAACGCGACTCCACCACTTTGGTGCAGAGGCCAGAACCAGGCCACGCACACAGAAACAGCAGAGATAAACTCCATAGCAGCCGGGCAGGAAGCAGAAACCCTGTCTGCGCGCAGCTGCTCAGCGCGTCACTAGAGGTCGCTGTTCTCCCAGGAGAGGAAGGCCACAAACCAACAAGAAGGGAAGTTCTTCCAGCCGTCACTCGTCCCAGCTCTGCAGACTATTCCTATCACCATGAAAAGGCAAAATTACAGGCAAACCAAGATCATAGAGACACCAGAGAAGGAGAAAGTCCTAACCAGTCTTCCTGACAAAGAATAAAAAATAAAAATCATAAACATGCTGACAGAGATGCAGAGAAATATGCAAGAGAAATGCGATGAAGTCTGGAGGGACATCACAGATGCCAGGAAGGAGATTACAGAAATGAAACAAACTCTGGAAAGCTTTATAAGCAGAATGGATAAGATGCAAGAGGCCATTGATGGAATAGAAACCAGAGAACAGGAACGCATAGAAGCTGACATAGAGAGAGATAAAAGGATGTACAGGAATGAGACAATATTAAGAGAACTGTGTGAGCAATCCAAAAGGAACAATATCCGTATTATAGGGGTACCAGAAGAAAAAGAGAAAGGAAAAGGGATGGAAAGTATCTTGGAAGAAATAATTGCTGAAAACTTCCCCAAACTGGGGGAGTAAATAATTGAACAGACCACGGAAATACACACAACCCCCACCAGAAAGGATCCAAGGAGGACAACACCAAGAGACATAATAATTAAAATGGCAAAGATCAAGGACAAGGAAAGAGTTTTAAAGGCAGCTAGAGAGAAAAAGTTCACATATAAAGGAAAACCCATCAGGCTAACATCAGACTTCTCGACAGAAACCCTACAGGCCATAAGAGAATGGCATGATATATTTAATGCAATGAAACAGAAGGGCCTTGAACCAAGGATACTGTATCCAGCATGACTAATATTTAAATATGATGGCGGGGTTTAACAATTCGCAGACAAGCAAAAGCTGAGGGAATTTGCTTCCCACAAACCACCTCTACAGGGCATCTTACAGGGACTGCTCTACATGAGTGCAGTCCTAAAAGGAGTACAGAACAAAACACCCAACATATGAAGAATGGAGGAGGAGGAATAAGAAGGAAGAGAAGAAATGAATCTCCAGACAGTGAATATGACAGCTCAGTAAGCAAGCTAAGTTAGGCAGTAAGATATAAAGAGGCTAACCTTGAACCTTTGGTAAACACGAATTTAAAGCCTGCAATGGCAATAAGTACATATCTTTCAATAGTCACCCTAATTGTAAATGGACTGAATTAATCTATCAAAAGTCACTGAGTAATAGAATAGATAAAAAAGCAAAACCCATGTATATGCTGCTTACAAGAATCTCACCACAAACCGAAAGACATGTACAGACTAAAAGTCAAGAGATGGAAAAACATATTTCAGGCATACAACACCGAGAAGAAAGCAAGGGTTGCAGTACTAATATCAGACAAAATAGACTTCAAAACAAAGAAAGTAACAAGAGATAAAGAAGGACACTACATAATGATAAAGGGCTCAGTCCACCAAGAGGATATAACCATCATAAATATATATGCACCCAACACATTAGCACCAGCATATGTGAAACAAATACTAACAGAACTAAAGGGGGAAATAGACTGCAATGCATTCATTTTAGGAGTCTTCAACACACCACTCACCCCCAAGGATAGATCCACCAGGCAAAAATAAGTAAGGACATGGAAGCACTGAACAACACAGTAGAGCAGATGGACCTACTAGACATCTATAGAACTTTATATCCAAACGCGACAGGATATACATTCTTCTCAAGTGCACACAGAACATTCTTCAGAATAGACCACATAATAGCCCACAAAAAGAGGCTCAGCAAGATCCAAAATATTGAAATTCTACCAACCAATTTTTTAGACCACAAAGGTATAAAACTAGAAATAAATTCTACAAAGAACACAAAAAGGCTCAAAAAAACAGAGGACTAACAACATGCTCCTAAATAATCAATGGATCAAGGAACAAATTAAAATAGAGATCAAGGAATATATAGAAACAAATGACCACAGCAACACATAGCCCCAACTTCTGTGGGATGCAGTGAAAGCAGTCATAAGAGGAAAGTATATAGCAGTCCAGGCACACTTGAAGAAGGAAGAACAATCCCAAATGAATAGTCTAACATCACAATTACCGAAATTGGAAAAAGAAGAACAAATGAAGCCTAAGTCAGCAGAAGTAGGGACATAATAAAGATCAGAGAAGAAATAAACAAAATTGAGAAGAATAAAACAATAGCAAAAATCAATGAAATCAAGAGCTGGTTCTTTGAGAAAATAAAGAAAAAAGATAAGCCTCTAGCCAAACTTATTAAGAGAAAAGAGAATCAATAAAAATCAACAGAATCAGAAATGAGAACGGAAAAATCACGACAGACTCCACAGAAATACATAGATTTATTAAAGACTACTATGAAAACCTATATGCCAACAAGCTGGAAAACCTAGAAGAAATGGACAACTTCCTAGAAAAATACAACCTTCCAAGACTGACCAAGGAAGAAACACAAAAGTTAAACAAACCAATTACTAGCAAAGAAATTGAAACGGTAATCAAAAAATTACACAACAACAAAATCCCCGGCCTGGACGGATCTACCTCGGAATTTTATCAGACACAGAGAAGACATAATCCCCATTCTCCTTAAAGTTTTCCAAAAATAGAAGAGGAGGGAATACTCCCAAACTCATTGTATGAAGCCAACATCACCCTAATACCAAAACAAGGCACAGACCCCACCAAAAAAGAAAATTACAGACCAATATCCCTGATGAATGTAGATGCAAAAATACTAAAAAAATATTAGCAAAACGAATTCAAAAATATATCAAAAAGATCATACACCACGACCAAGTGGGATTCATCCCAGGGATGAAAGGATGGTACAACATTCGAAAATCCATCAACATCATCCACCACATCAACAAAAAGAAACACAAAAACCACATGATCATTTCCATAGATGCTGAAAAAGCATTCGACAAAATTCCACATCCATTCATGATAAAAACTCTCAGCAAAATAGGTATAGAGGGCAAATACCTCAACATAATAAAGGCCATATTATATGATAAATCCACAGCCAACATCATACTTAACAGCGAGAAGCTGAAAGATTTTCCTATGAGATCGGGAACAAGACAGGGATGCCCTCTTTACCCACTGTTATTTAACATAGTACCGTAGGTCCTAGGCATGGCAATAGACAAAAGCAAAGAAATACAAGGAATCCAGATTGGTAAGAAGAAGTTAAACTGTCACTATTTGCAGATGACATGATATTGCACATAAAAATCCCTAAACACTCCACTGCAAAGCTACTAGAACTGATATCAGAATACAGCAAAGTTGCAGGATACAAAAATTACCACACAGAAATCTGTAGCTCTCCTATACACTAACAATGAGCCAATAGAAAGAGACATCAGGAAAACAAGTCCATTCACAATTACATCAAAAAGAATAACATACCTAGGAATAAATCTAACCAAAGAAGTGAATGACCTATACTATAAAAACTACAAGTCACTCTTAAGTGGAATTAAGGGGGACAGTAACAAATGGAAACTCATCCCTTGCTCGTGGCTAGGAAGAATTAATATCGTCAAAATGGCCATCCTGCCCAAAGAAATATACAGATTTGATGCAATCCCTATAAAAATACCATCAGCATTCATCAATGAACTGGAACAAATAATTCAAAAATTCATATGGAAACAGCAAAGGCCCCGAATAGCCAAAGCAATTCTGAGAAAGAAGAATAAAGTAGGGGGGATCTCACTCCCCAACTTCAAGCTCTTCTATAAAGCCATAGTAATCAAGATAGTTTGGTACTGGCACAAGAACAGAGTCACAGACCAGTGGAACAGACTAGAGACTCCACATATTAACCCAAACATACATGGTGAATTAATATTTGATAAAGGAGCCATGGACATACAATGGCGAAATGAAAGTCTCTTCAACAGATGGTGCTGGCAAAACTGGACAGCTACATGTAGGAGAATGAAACTGGACCATTGTCTAACCCCGTACACAAAATTAAATTCTAAATGGATCAGAGACCTGAATGTAAGTCATGAAACCATTAAACTCGTGGATAAAACATAGGCTAAAACCTCTTAGACATAAACATGAGTGACTTCATCTTGAACATATCTACCCGGGCAAGGAAAACAACAGCAAAAATGAACAAGTGGGACTATATTAAGCTGAAAAGCTTCTGTACAGCAAAAGACACCATCAATAGAACAAAAAGGAACCCTACAGTATGGGAGAATATATTTGGAAATGACAGATCCGATAAAGGCTTGACATCCAGAATATATAAAGAACTCACACGCCTCAACCAGCAAAAAACAAATAATCCATTTAAAAAATGTACAGAGGAACTGAACAGGCAGTTCTCCAAAAAAGAAATACAGATGGCAAATAGACACATGAAAAGATGCTCCACATCACTAATTATCAGAGAAATGCAAATTAAAACTACAATGAGGGGTGGAGCCAACAGGGCGGCGTGAGTAGAACAGTGGGAATCTCCTCCCAAAAACATATATACTTTTGAAAATACAACAAACACAACTAGCCCTAAAAGAGAGACCAGAAGATGAAGGACAGTGGCCAGACTGCAGCTACACCAGCGAGAACCCAGCGACTGGTGAAAGGGGTGAGATACAAGCCCCGGCCCGGCGGGAGCCGAGCGCCCCTCCCCCCAGCTCCCGGAGGGAGAAGAATAGGCAGAACGGGAGGGAGACGGAGCACAGGGCTGCTGAACACCCAGCACCAGCCATCCGGGCCAGAGCGCAGACACAGTACGTGCCCAGGGGGCCCTGGATACTGGGGGAACAGGGAGTAAGACCTCTGAGCGGGTGCTGAAGCTGATGCCCCTGTGACAAAGAAAAGCGGGGGCTTTTTGAAAGTCTTAAAGGGACAGGGACTTAACAGCTTGACGGAAACAACCCAGGTCACAGTACAGCAGCTGGAAATTACAGGGAAAACCGGGTGCACTAACCCCCTGGGCAACAGCTCTGAGACCCCTCACGGAGGCAAACAGTCAAGCAGCCCCCCCATCCATTACCCCACCGGGCGCTGCGAAAGCAGAGAAGCAGCCTGAGACAAATTCCGCCCACAGAAAGGGAAATTTCTCCCTCCCAGCCGGGCAAGACACAAAGACCCACTCTACACGCAATTACCCAACACAAGCCACTAGGGGTCGCAGTTGTCCCAGTAAAGAAAGGCCAGTAGCAAGTGAAAATTTTGGCCCTCCCAGCAGACAGTCAATAGCACCTGTCAACATGAAAAGGTAAAAAAATATGATCCAGACAAGACTAACCCAGACAGCTTCGGCATCTGCTACATCTTCCCCTGAGAAGGAATCTGGGGAGATAGATTTAGCCAGTCTTCCTGAAAAAGAATTCAAAACAAAAGTCATAACCATGCTGATGGACTTGCAGAGAAATATGCAAGAACTAAGGAAGGAGAATTCAGAAATAAAACAAGCTCTGGAAGGACTTCAAAACAGAATGGACGCGATGCAAAAGACCATTAATGGACTAGAAAACAGAGAACAGGAACGCAGAGAAGCTGATGCAGAGAGAGATAAAAGGATCTCCAGTAAAGAAAGAATTTTAAGAGAGCTGAGTGACCAATCAAAAAGGAACAATATAAGAATTATAGGTATTCCAGTAGAAGTAGAGAGAGAAAAGGGGATAGAAAATGTCTTTGAAGAAATAATTGCTGAAAATTTCCTCAAACTAGGGGAAGAAATGGCCTTTCAGACCACAGAGGTACACAGAACTCCCATGACAAGGGATCCAAGGAGGGCAACACCAAGACACATAATAATTAAAATGGCAAAGATCAAAGACAAGGACAAAGTATTACAGGCAGCCAGAGAGAAAAAAAAGGTTACCTACAAAGGAAAACCCATCAGGCTATCATCAGACTTCTCAACAGAAACCCTACAGGCCAGAAGAGAATGGCATGATATACTTAATGCAATGAAACAGAAGGGCCTCGAACCAAGACTACTGTATCCAGCACGAATATCATTTAAATATGACGGAGGGATTAAACAATTCCCAGACAAGCAAAAGTTGAGGGAATTTGCCTCCCACAAACCACCTCTACAGGGCATCCTACAGGGACTGCTCTAGATGGGAGCACTCCTAAAAAGAGCACACAACAAAACACCCAACATATGAAGAAGGGAGGAGGAGGAATAAGAAGCGAGAGAAATAAAGAATCATCAGACTGTGTTTATAATAGCTCAACAAGTGAGTTAAGTTAGACAGTAAGATAGTAAAGAAGCTAACCCTAAACTTATGGTAACCACAAACTTAAAACCTGCAATGGCAATAAATTCATACCTTTCAATAATCACCCTAAATGTAAATGGACTGAATGCACCAATCAAAAGACACAGAGTAATAGAATGGATAAAAAAGCAAGATCCATCCATATGCTTCTTACAAGAGACTCACCTCAAACCCAAAGATGCGCACAGACTTAAAGTCTAGGGATGGAAAAAGATACTTCAAGCAAACAAAAGAGAGAAGGAAGCAGGTGTTGCAATTCTGGTATCAGACAAAACAGACTTCAAAATAAAGAAAGTAACAAAAGACAAAGAAGGACATTACATAATGATAAAGGGCTCAGTCCATCAAGAGGATATAACCATTATAAATATATATGCACCCAAAACAGGAGCACCAACATACCTGTAACAAATATTAATAGAACTAAAGGAGGAAATAGAATGCAATGCATTCATTCTAGGAGACTTCAGCACACCACTCACTCCAAAGGACAGATCCACCAGACAGAAAATAAGTAAGGACACAGAGGCACTGAACAACACACTAGAACAGATGGACCTAATAGACATCTACAGAACTCTACATCCAAAAGCAACAGGATACACATTCTTCTCAAGTGCACATGGAACTTTCTCCAGAATAGACCACATACTAGGACACAAAAAGAGCCTCAGTAAATTCCAAAAGATTGAAACCCTAACAACCAACTTTTCAGACCACAAAGGCATTAAACTAGAAATAAACTGTTCAAAGAAAGCAAAAAGGCTCACAAACACATGGAGGCTAAACAACACGCTCCTAAATAATCAATGGATCAATGACCAAATCAAAATGGAGATACAGCAATATATGGAAACAAATGACAACAACAACACTAAGCCCCAACTTCTGGGGGACACAGCAAAAGCAGTCTTAAGAGGAAAGTATATAGCAATCCAAGCATATTTAAAAAAGGAAGAGCAATCCCAAATGAACGGTCTAATGTCACAACTATCGAAACTGGAAAAAGAAGAACAAATGAGGCCTAAGGTCAGCAGAAGGAGGGACATAATAAAGATCAGAGAAGAAATAAATAAAATTGAGAAGAATAAAACAATAGCAAAAATCAATGAAAGCAAAGGCTGGTTCTTCGAGAAAATAAACAAAATAGATAAGCCTCTAGCCAGACTTATTAAGAGGAAAAGAGAGTCAACACAAATCAACAGTATCAGAAATGAGAAAGGAAAAATCACGATGGACCCCACGGAAATGCAAAGAATTATTAGAGACTACTATGAAAACCTATATGCTAACAAGCTGGGAAACCTAGGAGAAATGGACAACTTCCTAGAAAAATACAACCTTCCAAGATTGACCCAAAAAGAAACAGAAAATCTAAACAGACCAATTACCAGCAACGAAATTGAAGTGGTAATCAGAAAACTAACAAAGAACAAAACCCCCGGGCCAGATGGATTTACCTCAGAATTTTATCAGACATACAGGGAAGACATAATACCCATTCTCCTTAAAGTTTTCCAAGAAATAGAAGAGGAGGGGATACTCCCAAACTCATTCTATGAAGCTAACATCACCCTAATACCAAAACCAGGCAAAGACACCACCAAAAAAGAAAACTATAGACCAATATCCCTGATGAACGTAGACGCAAAAATACTCAACAAAATTTTAGCAAACCGAATTCAAAAATACATCAAAACCATCGTACACCATGACCAAGTGGGATTCATCCCAGGGATGCAAGGATGGCACAACATTCGAAAGTCCATCAATATCATCCACCACATCAACAAAAAGAAAGACAAAAACCACATGATCATCTCCATAGATGCTGAAAAAGCATTTGACAAAGTTCAACATCCATTCATGATAAAAACTCTCAGCAAAATGGGAATAGAGGGCAAGTACCTCAACATAATAAAGGCCATCTATGAAAAACCCACAGCCAACATTATATTGAATAGCGAGAAGCTGAAAGCATTTCCGCTGAGATCGGGAACTAGACAGGGATGCCCACTCTCCCCACTGTTATTTAACATTGTACTAGAGGTCCTAGCCACGGCAATCAGACAAAACAAAAAAATACAAGGAATCCAGATTGGCAAAGAAGAAGTCAAACAGTCACTATTCGCAGATGACATGATACTGTACATAATAAACCCTAAAGACTCCACCCCAAAACTACTAGAACTGATATCGGAATACAGCAAAGTTGCAGGATACAAAATCAACACACAGATATCTGTGGCTTTCCTATAAACCAACAATGAACCAACAGAAAGAGAAATCAGGAAAACAACTCCATTCACAATTGCATCAAAAAAAATAAAATACCTAGGAATAAACCTAACCAAAGAAGTGAAAGATTTATATTCTGAAAACTACAAGTCACTCTTAAAAGAAATTAAAGGGGACACTAACAGATGGAAAAGCATCCCATGCTCATGGCTAGGAAGAATTAATATCGTCAAAATGGCCATCCTGCCCAAAGCAATATACAGATTTGATGCAATCCCTATGAAACTACCAGCAACATTCTTCAATGAACTGGAACAAATAATTCAAAAATTCATATGGAACCACCAAAGACCCCTAATAGCCAAAGCAATCCTGAGAAAGAAGAATAAAGTAGGGGGGATCTCACTCCCCAACTTCAAGCTCTATTATAAAGCCATAGTAATCAAGACAATTTGGTACTGGCACAAGAACAGAGCCACAGACCAATGGAACAGACTAGACAATCCAGACATTAACCCAGACATATATGGTCAATTAATATTTGATAAAGGAGCCGTGGACATACAATGGCAAAATGACAGTCTCTTCAATAGGTGGTGCTGGCAAAACTGGACAGCTACATGTAGGAGAATGAAACTGGACCATTGTCTAACCCCATATACAAAAGTAAACTCAAAATGGATCAAACACCTGAATGTAAGTCATGAAACCATTAAACTCTTGGAAGAAAACATAGGCACAAACCTCTTAGACATAAACATGAGTGACCTCTTCTTGAACATATCTCCCCGGGCAAGGAAAACAACAGCAAAAATGAACAAGTGGGACTATATTAAGCTGAAAAGCTTCTGTACAGCAAAAGACACCATCAATAGAACAAAAAGGAACCCTACAGTATGGGAGAATATATTTGAAAATGACACATCTGATAAAGGCTTGACGTCCAGAATATATAAAGAGCTCACACGCCTCAACAAACAAAAAACAAATAACCCAATTAAAAAATGGGCAAAGGAACTGAACAGACGGTTCTACAAAAAAGAAATACAGATGGCCAACAGACACATGAAAAGATGCTCCACATCGCTAATTATCAGAGAAATGCAAATTAAAACTACAATGAGGTATCACCTCACACCAGTAAGGATGGCTGCCATCCAAAAGACAAACAACAACAAATGTTGGTGAGGCTGTGGAGAAAGGGGAACCCTCCTACACTGCTGGTGGGAATGTAAACTTGTTCAACCATTGTGGAAAGCAGTATGGTGGTACATCAAAATGCTCAAAACAGACATACCATTTGACCCAGGAATTGCACTCCTAGAAATTTACCCTAAGAATGCAGCAATCAAGTATGAGAAAGACCAGTGTACCCTATGTTTATCGCAGCACTATTTACAATAGCCAAGAATAGGAAGCAACCTAAATGTCCAGCGATAGATGAATGGATAAAGAAGATGTGGTACATATACACAATGGAATACTACTCAGCCATAAGAAAAGGTCAAATCCAATCATTTGAAGCAACAAGGATGGAGCTGGAGGGTATTTTGCTCAGTGAAACAAGCCAAGCAGAGAAAGAGAAATACCAAATGATTTCACTCATCTGTGGAATATAAGAACAAAGGAAAAACTGAAGGAACAAAACAGCAACAGAATCACAGAACTCAAGAATGGACTAACAGGTACCAAAGGGAAAGGGACTGGGGAGGATGGGTGGGTAGGGAGGGATAAGGGGGGGCAGAAAAAGAGGGGTATTAAGATTAGCATCCATAGCAGGGTGGGAGAAAGGGGAGGGCTGTACAACACAGAGAAGAGAAGCAGTGATTCTACAACAGTTTGCTACGCTGATGGACCGTGACTGTAAAGGAGTATATAGGGGGGACCTGGTATAGGGGAGACCCTAGTAAACAAAGCATTTGTCATGTAAGTGTAGATGAATGATTAAAAAAAAAAAAAAAGCAGTTCCTATGTGGTGACCTCTAATGAGTTCTACACAATGATATAAAGGGCATATCAACGTGTGGGCAAAGGGTCTGTTTGTGTTTATACAGAGGATCAATGCCTAATTTGGCTACCCTGAAAATGAACTAAGATACGATATGAAAAAGAACTTCCAACATCGGCAATCTTGGGAAGACTCATGACAGAAGATGATCAGCAAAAAAAAAAAAACTCCAACAAAGATCCATGCACTGTCACAGGTGTAGATGCACTCATCCCACCAGTTCCTGGACTTGCCATGGGAATGATGAAGGAGATATCTAAGCTGGCCTGTGCATACAGTAAAACAAAAAATTGGACTGGATCTATACTGTTGGAACTCAGCCAAGAATTAGGAGAAGTGCAAATTGTAGCACTCCAAAATCTTACAACCACAGACTATTTATCGTTAAAAGAACACATGGGATATGAACAGTCCCCAGGAATGGGTTGTTCTAGTTTATCTGAATTCTCTCAGACTGTTGAAGTTCAGTCGGACAATATCCACCATATCATAGATTAGTTTTCACAAATGCCTAAGGTGCCTAACTGGTTTTCTTGGTTTCACTGGAGATGGCTGGTAATTACAGGTATGCTTTGGTTAGGTAACTATATTCCTATTATGTTAATGTGTGTGCACAATTTAATTAGTAGTTTAAAACCTATCCATGCTGAAGTTACTCTACAAGAAGATATGTCAAAGAAATAATCAATCTTCCCAGGTTTTCTTCTGCCTGCTACTTCTATAGCTTTTCTTCTTCCTATCTAATCACAACCTTTAAATAGAACTCGTGCCACATGTCGAATTTACCGAGTATCATAATTCTTCCAAGTGGTAAAGACACCTCAAGACAAATGCTGGGCATAGAAGCCAGAGGGCATAAATATGCAAAGAAGTAAAAAGCTAACCTTTTCAAACAATAAGGCTTCTCTCTCAATTACCAACTTAACATTTCCCTGTATGGCCCCGGAAGATGACTGTTTAGCCAGAGACGGGTAAGAGTCCTCAAGGGAGGAGCAACCTAAGACAGGCACAGTCGCAGGGGGCCATCTGGTGAGAAAATGGGGAGCAGCAGAGGTGAGGCTTAGAACCTCCCCCCTCATGTTCTGAGAGAAATCTTCTGCATACATGGATGTTTACTGCCCTCGTCTAGCTCGGATTAACACATAGTCTACAGGCACACACCTGATCATCTACATTTGCTCTCTTACAACACTAAACTCTGTTTTCTACCTTTATCTCGTATCTACCTACCACTTCAGCATTTTATTAAAAATAATAATAATAGAGAAATGTGGTATCCACATATAAATCAAGTTTAAAAATCAAATGAATATTCATATTTGAACTGTGTATAGTTCATAATGCATGAGCAAAACCGAAAGCTTCTGTGATGACTGCCCTTGCACTGCTCACCATGTAACTTATTCACTATGTAAGAATTTGTTCTCCATGTAAGAATTTGTTCGTTATGCATCAGAAGATCGGAGACTGACGAAAATTAGGCTTGGGGTGGATTAATGATTGTGCATTGAGTATTGACCCCCCTATACAGAAATTTATTGTGGTTAACAACTATTTGATCAATAAATATGAGAGATGCCCTCACAAAATATATATATATATATATATATATATATATATATATATATATAAACACACTTCCAATTGTAAAATAAATAAGTAACCAGGATGTATGTATAGCATAAGGAATATAGTCAAAATATTGTAACAACTTGGTTTGGTGATAGCTGGTACCTAGAATTATCATGTATATAAATGTTGAATCACTGTGTTGTACACCTGAAACTAATGTAATGTAATACTGTTGTCAATTACCCTTCAATAAAAAAAAAAAAAACTACAATGAGGTATCACCTCACACCAGTAAGGAAGGCTGCCATCCAAAACACAAACAACAGTAAATGTTGGCGAGGCTGTGGAGAAAGGGGAACCCTCCTACACTGCTGGTGAGAATGTAAATTAGTTCAACCATTGTTGAAAGCAGTATGGAGGTTCCTCACAATGCTCAGAACAGACTTACCATTTGACCCAGGAATTGCACTCCTAGGAATTTACCCTAAGAATGCAGCAATCAAGTTTGAGAAAGACAGATGCACCCCTATGTTTATTGCAGCACCATTTAAGATAGCCAAGAATTGGAAGCAACCTAAATGTCCATTGGTAGATGAAAGGATAAAGAAGAAGTGGTACATATACACAATGGAATACTACTCAGCCATAAGAAGAGGGCGAATCCTACCATTTGCAGCAATATGGATGGAGCTGCAGGGTATTATGCTCAGTGAAATAAGCCAAGCGGAGAAAGAGAAATACCAAATGATTTCACTCATCTGTGGAGTGTAAGAACAACCGAAAAACTGAAGGAACAAAACAGCAGTGGAATCACAGAACCCAAGAATGGACTAACAGGTACCAAAGGGAAAGGGACTGGGGAGGATGGGTGTGTAGGGAGTGATAAGGGGGGGTAGAAGAAAGGGGGTATTAAGATTAGTATGCATGGGGCATGGGAGAAAGGGAAGGGCTGTATAACACAGAGAAGAGAAATAGTAATTCTGCAACATTTTGCTGTGCTGATGGACAGTGACTGTAAAGGGGTTTATAGGGGGGACTTGGTATAGAGGAGAGCCTAGTAAACATAATATTCTTCATGTAAGTGTAGATTAAAGTTAACAAAAAAAAAAAGAAAGAAAGAAAAGGGGAATTACTCCCTGATAAGATAAAACTAACTGTAAATCAATGATTAATGCATGCTTTAAATAACCTTAATTTTGAACACTTAAAGGGTGTAAGATGATTGGCTATGGAGGTTCACTTTTCTGATGATATTCCTTTCTCTTAAAAAAAAAAAGGAGTTCCTGTGTGGTGACCTCCAATGAGTTCTACACAATTGTATAAAGGGCATATCAACGTGTGGGCAAAGGGTCTGTTTGTGTTTATACAGAAGATCAAAGCCTAATTTGGCTACCCAGAAAATGAAGTAAAATACGATATGTAGAAGAACTTCCAATTTCAGCACTCTCCTTAAGACTCATACCAGAAGATATTCATCAAAAGACCTCAACAAAGATCCAGGCGATGCTGCAGTTGTAGCTGCATTCATCCCACCGGTTCCTGGACTTGCCATTGGAATGAAGAAGGAGATATATAAGCTGGCTTGTGCATACTGTAAAACAACAAATTTGACTCGATCTATTCTGTTGGAACTCAACCAAGAAATAGGAGAAGGGCAAGTTGTAGCACTCCAAAATCTTACGACTACAGACTATCTACTGTTAAAAGAACATATGGGATGTGAACAGTCCCCAAGAATGATTTGTGTTAACTTGTCTGATTTCTCTCAAACTGTTCAAGTTCAGTTGGACAATATCCACCATATCATAGATAAGTTTTCACAAATGCCTAAGGTGCCTAACTGGTTTTCTTGGCCTCACTGGAGATGGCTAGTAATTATAGGTCTGCTTTGGTTATGTAACTGTATTCCTATTATGTTAGTGTGTGTACACAATTTAATTAGTAGTTTAAAACCTGTACATGCTTAAGTTACTCTACAAGAAGATATGTCAAAGAAATAATCAACCTTCCCAAGTTTTCTTCCATCTGCTACTCCTATAGCTTTTCTTCTTCCTTCCTAATTACAAACCTTAAATAGAATTCGTGCCTCTAATCGAATTTACAGAGTATCATAATACTTCCAAGTGATAAAGATACCTCAAGACAAATGTTGGGCATAAAACCCATAGGGCATAAATCTGCAAAGTATTAAAAAGCTAACCTTTTCAAACAATATTGCCTCTCTCCCACTTACCAAATTTACATTTCCCTGTATGGCCCCGGAAGATGACTGGTTAGCCAGAGACGGGTAAGATTCCTCAAGGGAGGAACAACCTAAGACAGGCACAGTCGCAGGGGGGACATCAGGTGAGAAATTGGAGATCAACAGAGGTGAGGTTTAGAACCTCACCCCCCTGTTTTGAGAGAAATCTGATTCCATGGATGTTTTCTTGCCCTTGTCTAGCTTGAATTAACACTTAGTCTACAGGCACACACCTGATCATCTACATTTGCATTCTTACAGCACTAAACTATGTTTTCTACCTTTATCTTGCATCTACCTACCACCTCAGCATTTTATTAAAAATAATAATAATAATAATAATAATAATAAGGGAGAAATGTGGGATTCACATATAAATCAAGTATAAAAGTCAAATGAATGTTCATATTTGACTGGATTGTTTATACTTCATAATGCATGATAAAAACCGAAAGTTTCTTTGATGATTGCCCTTGTACTGTTCACCATGTAAGAAATTATTCACTATGTAAGAATTTGTTCACCATGTAAGAACTTGTTCATTATACTTTAGAAGATTGGAGACTGATGATAATTAGGCTTGGAGTGGATTAATGATTGTGCATTGAGCATTGAGTCCCCTATACAGAATTTATTTTTGTTAACAACCATCTGATCAATAAATATGAGAGATGCTCTCTCAAAAAAAAACAAAGCTGTATATTTGTGTTTACTAAAGCTGCACATATAAATGTATTTTAACCTATAAACTCTTTTCCTAGGTTTCTACTGGAGTGTAGTAAGTGAATGTCCACTCAAAGACAGGCACAAAAATATTTATCATTGTATCACTTACAATCACATAAAACTGTAATCAACTCAAACTTTTTTTTTCAGGTTTAAAAATTTTTCTTTTAATTTTTATTTATGTTTACTAGGCTCTCCCCTATGCCATGTAACCCCCACAAACCCCATTACAGTCACTGTCAATCAGCATAGTAAGATGTTGTAAAATCACTACTTGTCTTCTCTGTGTTGCAAAGGCCTCGCCTTTCCCCCACCCCCACATTATACATTCTAATCATAATACCCCCTTTCTTCTTCCCCGCCCTTATCCCTCCCTACCCTCCCATTCTCCCCAGTCTCTTTCCGTTTGGTAACTGTTAGTCCATTCTTGGGTTCTGTGATTATGCTGCTGTTTTTTTCCTTCAGTTTTTCTTTTGTTCTTATACTCCACAGATAAGTGAAATTATTTAGTATTTGTTTTTCTCCACTTGGCTTATTGCACTGAGCATAATACCCTCCAGCTCCATCCATGTTTCTGCAAATGGTAGCATTTGTTTTCTTCTTATGGCTGAGTAATATTCCATGGTGCATATGTACCACATCTTCTTTATCCATTCATCTACTGATGGACACTTAGGTTGCTTCCATTTCTTGGCTATTGTAAATAGTGCTGCGATAAACATAGGGGTGCATCTGTCTTTTTCAAACTGGAGTGCTGCATCCTTAGGGTAAATTCCTAGAAGTGGAATTCCTGGGTCAAATGGAAAGACTATTTTGAGCATTTTGAGGAAACTCCATATTGCTTTCCACAATGGTTGAACTAGTTTACATTCCCACCAGCAGTTTAGGAGGGTTCCCCTTTCTCCGCAACCTCACCAACATTTGTTGCTGTTTGTCTTTTGGATGGTGGCCATCCTTACTGGTGTGAGGTGTTATCTCATTGTGGTTTTAATTTGCATTTCTCTGATAACTAGCAATGTGGAGCATCTTTTCATGTGTCTGTTTGCCATCTGAAATTCTTATTTGGAGAACTGTCTGTTCATCAGCTCTGCCCATTTTTATTTGGATTATTTGGTTTTTGTTTGTTGAGGTACATGAGCCTTTTATATATTTTGGAAGTCAAGCCTTTATTGGATCAGTCATTTATGAAAATATTCTACCATACTGTAGGGTAGCTTTTTGTTCTATTGATGGTGTCCTTTGCTGTACAGAAGCTTTTCAGCTTGATATAGTCCCACTTGTTCTTCTTTGCTTTCATTTTCCGTGCCCGGGGATATATATTCATGAAGAAGTTACTAATGTTCACATCCAAGAGATTTCTGCCTATGTTTTATTCTAAGAGTTTTATGGTTTCATGAATTACATACAGATCTTTGATCCATTTTGAATTTAGTTCTGTGTATGGGGTTAGACAGTGATCCAGTTTCATTCTCTTACATGTAGCTGTCCAGTTTTGCCAGCACCAACTGTTGAAGAGACTGTCATTTCCCCATTGTATGTCCATGGCTCCTTTATTGAATATTAATTGACCATATATGTTTGGGTTAATGTCTGGAGTCTCTAGTCTCTTCCACAGGTCTGTGGGTCTGTTCTTGTGCCAGTAACAAATTGTCTTGATTACTATGGCTTTGTAGTAGAGTTTGAAGTTGGTTAGTGAGATCCCCACCACTTTATTCTTCTTTCTCAAGATTGCTTCAGCTATTTGGTTTATTTGGTGTTTCCGTATGAATTTTTGAACTATTTGTTCCAGTTCATTGAATTATGTTGTTGGTAATTTGATAGGGATTGCATCAAATCTGTATATTGCTTTGGGCAGGATGGCCGTTTTGATGATATTAATTCTTCCCAGCCAGGAGCATGGGATGAGTTTCCATTTGTTAGTGTCCTCTTTAACTTCTCTTAAGAGTGTCTTATAGTTTTCAGTGTATAGGCCTTTCACTTTTTGGTTAGGTTTATTCCTAGGTATTTTATTCTTTTTATGCAATTGTGAATGGAATTGTTTTCCTGATGTCTCTTTCTATTGGCTCATTGTTAGTGTATAGGAAAACCACAGATTTCTGTGTGTTAATTTTGTATCCTGCAACTTTGCTTTATTGATATAAGATCTAGTAGTTTTGGGGTGGAGTCTTTAAGGTTTTTTATGTAAATATCATGTCATCTGCAAATAGTGACAGTTTAACTTCTTCTTTACCAATCTGGATTCCTTGTATTTCTTTGTTTTGTCTAATTGCCGTGCCTAGGACCTCCAGTACTATGTTAAATAACAGTGTGTAAAGAGGGCTTCCCTGTCTGGTTCATGATCTCAGATGAAAAGCTTTCAGCTTCTCTTTGTTATGTATGATGTGGCTGTGGATTTACCGTATATGGACTTTTTATGTTGAGCTATTTCCCCTCTATACCCATTTTGCTGAGAGTTTTTATCATGAATGGATGTGGAATTTTGTCGAACACTTTTTCAGCATGTATGGAGATGATCATGTGGTTTTTGTGTTTCTTTTTGTTGATGTGGTGGATGATGTTGATGGATTTTCGAATGTTGTACCATCCTTGCATCCCTGGGATGAATCCCACTTGTTCGTGGTGTATGAACCTTTTGATATATTTTTGAATTCGGTTTGCTAATATTTTACTGAGTATTTTTGCATCTACATTCATCAGGGATATTGGTCTGTAATTTTTTTTTTTTTTGGTGGGTTCTTAGCCTTGTTTTGGTATTAGGGTGATGTTGGCTTCATAGAATGAGTTTGGGAGTATTCCCTCCTCTTCTATTTTTTGGAAAACTTTAAGGAGAATGGGGATTATGTCTTCTCTGTATGTCTGATAAAATTCCAAAGTAAATCCGTCCGGCCCGGGGGTTTTGTTGTTGGGTAGTTTTTTGATTACCATTTCAATTTCTTTGCTAGTAATTGGTTTGTTTAACTTTTGTGTTTCTTCCTTGGTCAGTCTTGGAAGGTTTTATTTTTCTAGGAAGTTGTCCATTTCATCTAGGTTTTCCAGCTTCTTAGCATATAGGTTTTCGTAGTAGTCTCTAATAATTCTTTGTATTTCTGTTAGGTCCATCATGATGTTTCCTTTCTCATTTCTGAATCTGTTGTTGTGTGTTGATTCTCTTTTTCTCTTAGTAGGTCTTGCTAGAGGCTTATGTATTTTGTTTATTTTCTCAAAGAACCAGCCCTTGGTTTCAATGATTTTTTTCTATTGTTTTATTCTTCTCAATTTTGTTTATTTCTTCTCTGATCTTTATTATGTCCCTCCTTCTGCTGACTTTAGGCCTCATCTGTTCTTCTTTTTCCCATTTTGATAACTGTGATGTTAGGCTATTCATTTGGGTTTGTTCTTCCTCTTTTTAATATGTCTCGTTTGCTATATACTTTCCTCTTAAGACTGCTTTCGCTGCGTCCCACAGAAGTTGGGGTTTTGTTTTGTTGTTGTCATATATTTACATATATTGCTTGTTCTCCATTTTAATTTGGTCATTGATTGACTGACTATTTAGAAGTGTGTTGTTAAGACTCCATGTGTTTGTAAGCCTTTTTGCTTTCTTGGTACAATTTATTTCTAGTTTTATACATTTGTGGTATGAAACGTTGGTTGGTAGGATTTCAATCTTTTTAAATTTACTGAGGCTCTTTTTGTGACATAGTATGAGGTCTATTCTGGAGAATGTACCATGTGCACTTGAGAAGAATGTGTACCGTGTTGCTTTTGGGTGTAGAGTTCTGTAGATGTCTATTAGGTCCATCTGTTCTAGTGTGTTGTTCAGTGCCTCTGTGTCCTTACTTATTTTCTGTCTGGTGGATCTGTCCTTTGTAGTGAATGGTGTGTTGAAATCTCCTAAAATGAATGCATTGCCGTCTATTTCCTCCTTTAGTTCTGTTAGTATTCCTTTCACATATTCTGGTGCTCCTGTGTTGGGTGCATATATATTTATAATGGTTAATTCCTCTTGTTGGACTGAGTCCTTTATCATTATGCATTGTCCTTCTTTATCTCTTATTACTTTCTTTGTTTTGAAGTCTATTTTGTCTGATACTAATACTGCAACTCCTGCTTTTTTCTCCCTATTGTTTGCATGAAATATCTTTTTCCATTCCTTGACTTTAAGTCTGTGCATGTGTTTGGGTTTGTGGTGTGTCTCTTGTAAGCAGCATATAGATGGGTCTTGTTTTTTTATCCATTCAGTGACTCTATGTCTTTTGATTGGTGCATTCAGTCCATTTACATTTACGGTGATTATCGATAGGTATGTACTTATTGCCATTTCAGGCTTTAGATTCGTGGATACCAAAGGTTCCAGGTTACTTTCCTTATTATCTTAGAGTCTAACTTAACTCACTTAGTATGCTGTTACAAACACAATCTAAAGGTTCTTTTCTATTTGTCCTCCTTTTCTTCCTCCTTCGTTTTTTATATACTAGGTATCCGATTCTATACTTTTTCTCTATACCTCGATTGGCTTTGGGGATAGTCAATTTTATTTTGCATTTGCCTCGCAATCAGATGCTCCACCCTCCCTACCATGATTTTACTACTTCTGGTGACAGCTATCCAACCCTAGGAACACTTCCTTCTATAGCAGTCTCTCCAAAATAGACTGCAGAGATGGTTTGTGGGAGGTAAACTCTCTCAGCTTTTCCTTATCTGGAAATTGTTTAATCCCTCCTTCAAATTTAAATGATAATCTCACGGGATAAAGTAATCTTGGTTCCAGGCCCTTCAGGTTCATGGCATTAAATACATCATGCCAATCCCTTCTGGCCTGTAAGGTTTCTGCTGAGAAGTCTGTTGTTAGTATGATGGGTTTTCCTTTGTATGTGACATTATTTCTGCCTCTGGCTGCTTTTAACAGTATGTCCTTATCCTTGATCTTTCCCATTTTAATTACTATGTGTCTTGGTGTTGTCTTCCTTGGTTCCCTTCTGTAGGGTGATCTGTGGATCTCCATGGCCTGAGAGACTATCTCCTTCCCCAGATTTTCAGCAACTACCTCCTCAAAGACACTTTCTTTCCCTTTCTCTCTCTCTTCTTCTTCTGGTACCCCTATAATGTGAATATTGTTCCACTTGCATTTCTCACACAGTTCTCTCAATATTCTTTCATTTTTAGAGATCCTTTTTTCTCTCTGTGCCTCAGCTTCTTTGTATTCCTCTTCTCTAGTTTCTATTTCATTTATTGTGTCCTCCACCGTATCCAACCTGTTTTTAATACCCTCCATCATGTTTTTTAATGATTGGATTTCTGACCTGAATTCATTCCTAAGTTCTTGGATGTCTTTCCTTATCTCCATTAGGATGTTGATTATTTTTATTTTGAAGTTCCTTTCAGGAAGAGTCATGAGGTCCGTATCATTAAAATGTTTCTCTGGAGTTGTATTAACAATTTTACCCTGGACAAGTTTCCTTTGGCATTTCATATTGTATATGGCGCCCTCTAGTGTCCTGTAGCTCTAGTGTAGTCTCTGTAGCTGCGGAGCCCCTGAAGCAATGTCAGGGATCACAGGGGTGCAGTACCCGGGGGATGAAAGAGCTGTTCCCCGCCTCCTGAATCCTGTGCCTGTCTCCACTGCCTGAGCCAGTGGGCCTGGCACACAGGTACAAGTTTTTGTCCCAGAGCAGCAGGATATGAATCCCTGCTTTCCACAAGCAGCTGGAATCCCAGTCTCCCCAGGAACTCTTCCCGTATTAACTTTCCAAACCGGTAGTCATGCGACTCTCATGAAAGCACCATGAAATGTAGGTTTGTGCTCCCAGCGCAGATCTCTGGAGTTAGGTATTCAGCAGTCTCAAGCCTTCCACTCCCTTCCTGCACCATTTTTCTTCCTCCTGCTGGTCAGCTTCGGTGCGGGAGGGGCTTGGGTTCCATGGAGACACTGCTCCATTATGTTACCCCGTTGAGTGAGGTCTGCTCTTTTCTCCAGGTGTGTACAGTCTGATGCCGTCCTCTTTCCTACTGCTCTCTCAGGATTAGTTGGGCCAATTAAATTTTCTAATTATATCCAGTTTTAGGAGGAAGCCTCTGTCTCTCCTCTCACGCTGCCATCTTTGATCTCAGTCAACTCAAATTTTTATCAACACAATAATACAGATGTTGATAAATTTTCCTTCAAGTGTTAAATATTGTACCTTTTAGGGATTGTAGGCCATCAACTCGTACTTGCAACAACTTAGGATCACCCATGTATCTCAAAAGCAACCATCAGCCACAAATAAGTAAAAGGTACGTCCCATATCCAGTAAAAACTTCATGTGCCATAGTTGTTTATCCTTGTCCAGAGTAGGTTAATTCATGGTCAGTTTGTACTTTAGGAAATTCACATCAATGAGGATGAATGAACTACCTCCACAAGCTACACCATGGAAAAATCTCACAAACCTAATGTTGAGTAAAATGAACAAGACAAAAAAGCATAAAGAGTGTATGATTTCACTACTCTATACTTCAAAAACTTACCCATGAACCCATCATACTGGACATCAATTAGAGATGGGTGTGGGGATGATTTCCAAGATACTAATAATGTTCTGTTTTTGGCCTGGATCAGGTGAAGTGAATCTTTTCATTTCTGAAGACTTACTTGCAGTATGCTTTTTTTTTAATGAAAATGTTCTATATATATGTTAGATGCTTAAAGAGTTTCAAAAGCAAAGTATATTCACCATCAGATGGTAAACAAGTACAGTATTTTGTTTTTGAAATCTAGAACTTCGTTAAGCACCGTATGTGTTCATAATACATTTGTAAGAATAATATAATGCAACTATTTCATAGAACATCTCAGTACATAATCATTTATTTAAAGGGCTGACTTCCTCGCGGAGCAACATCCTTATAAACAGAGGCATCTGTAGTCTTTCCTTCATCCGCAAGGTAATACTGTATTTTGTACCTGGTGTCATGCCAGGAACCCTGTCATAACACTCAGTGTTTCAGGGACAGCAAACTATTGTCTGAAGGATGTGATTTCAGGTAGTCAGCTGCCTGCATAGTATTGTCTTAGACTCACCAAGGTTACCCAGAAACCCCTAGATATAGGTAATTTTGCTCACTCACTTGGATGCTTATATAAAATTTCCCGTATAGCCATTTTCAATTCCTTATGACCCCATTCATAATGAAAACAGAAATTCCCTGGGAGATACATTAGGTGCTCTAACATGTAATAATAATGTAGCTCTATAAGCTCAGGTCTAAATCATGGAGTTGGGGTGGGGTGTAGATTGAAGGGAAGGTAGCCTACGTGGTCTTGAGAAATGGAACAGTTTAAGAAGCTCCAGCGAGGTCCTGATTGAGCAAATGTAACCCAAGAGGTCTTCACATCCCAGCAGATTAGGAAGCACCTGAGCAAAACATTAGTTTGACAGGAATGGAAGGAAGGACCCAGGATATTGGCTGGGAGCTCTACCACAACACTGATTCTAACTATATTAATTAATTAATACTGTGGTAGTGGTTGTGGTTGCCTTGTTCTTAACTTTAGTGGAAAAGCCTCCAAACACTTATTTTATGATAAGTAATACAATCTATTACAATATAATGTACGATTTTGTTACATACCTCTTTTCAAGCCATAGATGTTCAAGTTTTATGTATATTTTGTTAAGTACTGTCTTTAAAAATTACAAACGAGCATCACATTTTCTAGTATGCTAGGCTTGTACCTATGCAGGATCATGTGGATGGCCTCGTTTACTCTGCTGCTATGGGGAATTACATGGTTAGATTTTCTTAAAATTTCTGCACATTCCTAGGATAACTTATGCTTGTTCTTATTTTTGAAACATATTGTGCTCTGCTAAACTGGATTTATTAATATTTTACCTGGAGACTTGTCTATGTTTGTGAGTTTGGCATATAGTTTTCTATCTTACATTTTCTTTGACTAGTTTTGAGATCAAATTACATTGTTCCATAAAATAAATTGAAGAAGTCATAGTGTATGAAATTTGCCAGACATCATCTTGTTTTATTATGCTGAAGAAAGGCACTCAATTTTAAATATGTTTGATGTATCAGACTTCAAAATAAAGATGGTAAGTGTTTTTCTTTTCAGGTGTTAAAAACTGTGGTGCTCTTGTAACCTTCCTTTAACCATTTCTACTGCTCTAGTTTGTGTCTGTTTTGCTACCTTTATGGTACCTTCTGTATCAAAAAAAACATGATTATGTTTCTTAACTTGTTCTATTTTAAGAAGCATTGCAGGAATTCCTGAAGAAACAAATTAGTGAATACAAAATAACTTGAATGAAATCAGCTTTTTGATATCAGATAGAGTCAGACTCACACTTCTGCTCATTCACAATGGTTAGAGGTCCATTTAGAAATGCATTCCAGAGTACTGCAGACTATAGTAGGATTTGGTTCATATGCCTTTCAAAGTATGGGGGTGGAGATATGATAAACTACCTAAAAATAGCTTAAAAACAACAAACAACAAAGAAAAATGCATTTCCTAGAAGAAGAAGCTATAGAAATACTGGTGTTATGAAATATAAATGTATTAGAAGAAAATATAATGAAATGATATATGTAAGTATAATAAATTCCTCTAAAAGGACAAAGATTATCAGAGTGATCCAAAATAAAAACTCAAGTGTGTTATATTATTTGCACAGGTTTTACCAAAATAAAGTGATGTGAAACATTGGGATAAAGGAACTCATTTTATAGAACCTTGTCTTTACTATACCAGTTGCCTGAATTTCACTTCCTCCCAGTACAGCCCTCCCCTTCACCTCTTTTAGTGTGACCCTATCACTGAAGGACTCTTTATAAAAGATTTTTAAGGAGCAGAAGACTAACTGTCTTCATGTAGCCCCTCCACTGTGCTATCTCCTTATCCCTTACCCTGTGACTTACAGATTCTTCTATTTTGTTTCCTTTGTTACCCCTCCCTAACCAAAGAAGGACACTTTTAGCACATAGTCCTTGTTATTCCTCAAACTGCAGGGTCTTTGCCCTGGTGCTCCCCTGTCTGAAACTTTCCTACCATGTGCTGCATAACTAGCTCTTCCTCCCTAAAATCTTTACTCAGATGCCTATTTTTCACTGCCACTACCTAGGGCATAAAATTTCTGATTGCTTTTCGCGCCCCTCCTGCACAGCCGCCATGCACTAAGATGTTTTACATTTCCTTTATTTTTTATAGAACTTTCGAATTTTAGTATGTTGTATCAGTAATTTTTGTTTATTTCTGTTTCTACCTGCTGAAAATTTATAATCTAATATACAATAATAAGGCTAGACTTCATATCAAAATTTGAGACTTTCTTTAAAATTAGTAATTAAAAGATAAAAATAAATCTTTTAGCTTGAACATTAAAAGCATAATCATAATATAGTCCTAGTCAGTAGGAAATAAAAAATTTAACTTGAAATTTTTTAATGTGCCACTATTTTCACACTAAGTACTAAAATGAATCAATTTGCGGATGATATACATTGTCTATTTTTCAGGAAGTTATAATAAAACTGTTTCACTTTGTCAGTTTCCTTCTCTTCTTGGACATTTTCCAGTAAAGATCATGAATAAAGGTTATATAGGCTCTGAAGCAACATCCAGCATATGGGGCTGTTTCTCACAGAGCCAGGATTCATGAGTGCAAGAATCAAGGGGTAGAAATGGTAGTGGCACCTCTCACTGTTACTCCTACGGACCCACTCAAAATTTTGCTCCCTATTCCCACAACCTTAAAGGGGCAAAGATTAAAAGAGGCAATCAAAAATATTTAAAAAGAAATTATTTCATAAGAAAGGTTATGACTAAAATTTCATAAAATACCATTTACATTGTGATATTAGCCTTTGATAAAGGCCATGTTTCATTATAGACATTGACAGGAGCCTCATCACTAGCTTCCCCCAGAACTGTTCATCAGATGATAAATAGATCTTTGGAGGCATCACAAGGAAAATGTGGTGCAGGCCCCTGCTTTGCTCTGGCAGCACCTCATCCACTCACAGAGCCATGCGTGTGCAATGGGACTGACTCTTTTAGTGCGTTTGTTTTGTATTATTTTATTTTATTAAATATAAAAGGAGAGCAGAAAGGCCATGTAATCATGAAATGAGGATTGGATACTGACTATGCAGTATAATGATGATTATGTAAATCTACAGACACACATATAAGCATTCTATGCACAAAAGAAAACAATTGGGAGAAATTCATCAAAATGTTTTAAGTTTTGAATTATATTTATTGTGTTCTTTGAATTTTTTTATATTCTAGTTTTCTTCAAATGAACATATTTACTCCTGTAATAGCATCATCCATTTAGATATAAAAACATGTCATTTTAAAAAGTGTATCATTCCATTCCCAAACCTTTCTGTCATAGAGTAATGAGATATTTCTCCAGAAATAGCTTCTTCACCTTCCCAGTCAAAATATTAGGGCCTCACAAAGGAGGACCAAGCCACCAGGCCCACCCTTCACTGTGTGGCCTCTAAGGGAAAGGCAACCAGTTCCTGGAAACCTCACAGAGCTGCAATTAGACCTTGAACCTGTGTCCTTGGAAACATGCCATGCAAAACAGACCAAAAAATCCTTCTTGGGAATTGGTCCCCACAGAAGACTGAATGTTGCATGTACCCCCAAAACATGAGGGACCCTGGAATTACCAGCGTGAGAGTCAAGGCCACTCGGCTCTCCTTATGATCACAGGAGCTCCCTGTGCTTCTTTTGGATCAAATTTTCCATTTTACCAGGGCATGAATGAAAGTTCTAAGTTGATTTCTTATGTCCTTTACCTCAGAATAAAGGGTAAAAAGTGATTAATGCATTATTCAACACAAATAAAAGGGAAAATGAATGCAGTAACATTTAAGCAGCACTTTTTTCAAGGAAAACAAATGTTAAACTACAGAAATTTTTGACTCAAATGGTTTTCAAGTTTAATTCGTGAGTAACACGTGAGGTTGACAAATTTCTGGAATGACATTATTGGAATAAGGATTTTTTTTCCCACTAACTCTGACTCACAGTAAGTGTTATTCTCAAGACTAGAGGTTTTCAGTTAAGATAAAATAAAACGGGGACATTATAAGAAGCCTATGCATATCGGTATCATTTAGACCTTATTTGCAGTAACTCCAGGAATTGTAAATGAGAAAGAGAGAGTTGATGGAAACAGGGTCTACAAGTAATGTGCATATATTAGAAATATATTATTTGTAATAAATTTGATTTTGAATGGTCAAGTTAGGAAAACATCTTATTCTTTGAAATTAATATTAATATGTGGCCCATAGTTTTAACACACTCTAGTAATGTCGCCTAGCTTGAAATTTCTTTGTCATGTATAGTGGAAACAAAGTGATGTTGAATAATGCCCTAAAATTCTTTTTCTATCATTGTTCATTATATTTATAGCATATTTTCTCACATTTGCGAAATTAAATGTAAACAAGAATACAGTATTATGAACATGCTTTCTGGAGTCGGTCTATCTTGGTAGAACCATGGCCAATTTTAATAGCTCTGACTCTGGATTAGTTGCTTAAACTGGACCCTTTTTCTCTTCTAAACAATGAGACTAATGGTGGTTACATATGGCATAATGTTCTCATGTGGACTAAATACATTGCTAAGTAGAAACATTTACAGCAGTGTTGGTCTTATTCTAATTATGCCATAGTTAGTTATTATTTAGTCATATCTAAATATCAGTTTATACCCACTCCTATATCTGGCTGTGAAACTAACATTTTTTTCAGTTTTATTCTCTACACCTCTCATTATGTTCGTTTCCTAAAACAGGACACTCAAGTAAATGTGTGACGGTGTTCATACAGACACAAGCCTTTCTGAAGTCCCTGCTACGAACTATCAACACTGACTTCTCAGCAGTTCAGAGCAGTTACCATTATGGGCAGAAGGAATACCACGCAGGTGGCAGACTTCATCCTTCTGGGGCTGACGGATTCCCCGGAGGTCCAGCTGGTCCTCTTTCTGCTGTTCCTGCTGATGTACCTGATCACAGTGCTGGGGAACGCAGGCATGGTGCTGGTGATCCGCCTGGACGTCCAGCTTCACACCCCCATGTATTTCTTCCTCAGTCACCTGTCCTTTCTCGACCTCATTTACTCAACCGTCACCACACCTAAAACCTTAGAGAACTTACTGGCTTCCACTCAGTGTATTTCCTACATGAGCTGCTTCACCCAGATGTACTTTTTTGTCTTCTTGGGTGCCACAGAATGTATTCTTCTCTCCTCAATGGCCTATGATCGCTACGTAGCCATCTGCAACCCCCTCCACTACCACGTCGTTATGTCCACAAGGCTCTGCTGCTCCCTCATCTTGGGGTCCTACCTCATTGGATTTATGGATTCCAATGTCAATGTGCTTTTCATGAGCAGCTTGCATTTCTGTGACTCCAATGTAATCCATCACTTTTTCTGTGACGTAACCCCGATTTTAGCCCTGTCTTGCACCGACACACATGGGGTTGAAATCATGATATTTATTATTGCTGGTTCCACTCTAATGGTGTCTCTGATCACAATATCTGCATCCTATGTGTCCATTCTGTCTACCATCCTGAAAATTACTTCCACTTCAGGGAAGCGGAAAGCCTTCTCTACTTGTGCCTCCCATCTCCTAGGAGTCACCATATTTTATGGCACTACAATGTTCACTTACATAAAACCAAGTAAATCCTATTCTTTGGGAAAGGATCAAGTAGCTTCTGTGTTTTACACAATCATGATCCCAATGCTGAATCCACTCATTTATAGTCTTAGGAACAAAGAAGTGAAAAATGCCCTCATTAGAATCATGCAGAAGAGAGAGGACTCTAGGCAATTAAAGTAAAAATGATGTTAAACTTCTAGGATATTATTTTCTTCTCTGGTGTATTTACTTGTTCTCTTTCCAGAATTGATTGAATCCTTTAATTTGTTTGTTTTTTGTAGAATTATCCTCTGCTTTACCAAATATGATCTTGGACATTTCTAGGAATACATCTTTACAAACTTACATTGTAATTGGAATCCATTAATTGTGTGCTAAAAATATTGTCTAAGTATATGTGTTTTTACAGGCAACTGATGCTCAAAGTAAGTAAATACAATCGGCATCTTTTAAACAATATCATACAACATCTCACACATAGTCTAACTTCAGAGATTTTATTAAGGAAAAGTGCTTCATTTTTGGATCAATAATAACAGTTTCAGAAATTGTTTCATTTATTATACAGAGAAGAAATAGCACAGTTATGAGAAGCACTTCTCTGGATCCAAACATTCCAGGATTTAAATTCCTGATCTGCTACCCTTTTAGCTGTATAACCTCTAATAACTCCTGAAATTTAAGCCTACTTTTTATCCACTGGACAAAATAAGTAGTAATTCCAGGTCCACAGTGTTATTTTAAAAATAACATCAGATAGTGAATAGTAAGTATTTAAGGTGATACTGATAAATACTGGCCACAATCATTAGCAGACACATTTCTGCAAAATTTTAATGCACAGGAATTTTTCTTAAGGTATATTCACTCGCTTTTTGTAAATTCCCTTTGACATTGGGACGTGACCAAGATTAATTTGAAGACAAATGCACAATAGCTAAGGAAAATGTAGCCCTTTATAATTTTGCATTTAGAATGGTATGTGTTTGCCCTGGAGAGATGTTTTAAATACTGAAACAATCAAGAATTAGACATGCCTTCACAGTTACTAGTGTTTTAGCGTAGGTTCTTGTAGATCTACAGTGATGTACGTATGTGCATGTCTTACAAATATGAGGAATATTTCTTTCATTTTCTATGTACTTTTTACAGCTTTTTTCATACATTTACAAGCTTAACCTTTGATAATTTTGTGGTTGAAACCTGAGATGAATGTGTTCTTGGTACAGTGGAAATA